>NC_091628.1:70059555-70181722 GCF_027580195.1 Bos mutus | reverse complement strand
AAATGTATTATTTTTAATTGCTGACTAATACTCCATTGTGTATATGTACCACAGCTTTCTTATCCATTCATCTGCTGATGGACATCTTAGTTGCTTCCATGTCCTGGCTATTATAAACAGTGCTGCGATGAACATTGGGGTACACATGTCTCTTTCAATTCTGGTTTCCTCAGTGTGTATGCCCAGCAGTGGGATTTCTGGGTCATAAGGTAGTTCTATTTCCAGATTTTTAAGGAATCTCCACACTGTTCTCCATAGTGGCTGTACTAGTTTGCATTCCCACCAATAGTGTAAGAGTGTTCCCTTTTCTCCACACCCTCTCCAGCATTTATTGCTTATAGACTTTTGGATCACAGCCATTCTGACTGGCATGAAATGGTACCTCATAGTGGTTTTGATTTGCATTTCTCTGATAATAAGTGATGTTGAGCATCTTTTCATGTGTTTGTTAGCCATCTGTATGTCTTCTTTGGAGAAATGTCTATTTAGTTCTTTGGCCCATTTTTTGATTGGGTCATTTATTTTTCTGGAGTTGAGCTGTAGGAGTTGCTTGTATATTTTTGAGATTAGTTGTTTGTCAGTTGCTTCATTTGCTATTATTTTCTCCCATTCTGAAGGCTGGCTTTTCACCTTGCTGATAGTTTCCTTTGTTGTGCAGAAGCTTTTAAGTTTAATTAGGTCCCATTTGTTTATTTTTGCTTTTATTTCCAATATTCTTGGAGGTGGGTCATAGAGGATCCTGCTGTGATTTATGTCAGAGAGTGTTTTGCCTAGGTTCTCCTCTAGGAGTTTTATAGTTTTTGGTCTTAAATTTAGATCTTTAATCCATTTTGAGTTTATTTTTGTGTATGGTGTTAGAAAGTGTTCTAGTTTCATTCTTTTACAAGTGGTTGACCAGTTTTCCCAGAACCACTTGTTAAAGAGATTGTTTTTAATCCATTGTATATTCTTGCCTCCTTTGTCAAAGATAAGGTGTCCATATGTGCGTGGATTTATCTCTGGGCTTTTTATTTTGTTCCATTGATCTATATTTCTGTCTTTGTGCCAGTACCATACTGTCTTGATGACTGTGGCTTTGTAGTAGAGCCTGAAGTCAGGCAGGTTGATTCCTCCAGTTCCATTCTTCTTTCTCAAGATTGCTTTGGGTATTTGAGTTTTTTTTTTTTTTTTTTTTGTATTTCCATACAAATTGTGAAAGGATTTGTTCGAGCTCTGTGAAAAATATCATTGGTAGCTTGATAGGGATTGCATTGAATCTGTAGATTGCTTTGGGTAGTATACTCATTTTCACTATACATTTTCACTAGTATATACATTTTCACTAGTATAATCATTTTCATTGATACTTCCGATCCATTAACATGGTATATTTCTCCATCTATTAGTGTCCTCTTTGATTTCTTTCACCAGTATTTTATAGTTTTCTATATATAGGTCTTTAGTTTCTTTAGGTAGATATATTCCTAAGTATTTTATTCTTTTTGTTGCAATGGTGAATGGAATTGTTTCCTTAATTTCTCTTTCTGTTTTCTCATTGTTAGTGTATAGGAATGTAAGGGATTTCTGTGTGTTGGTTTTATATCCTGAAACTTTACTACATTCATTGATTAGCTCTAGTAATTTTCTGGTGGAGTCTTTAGGGTTTTCTATGTAGAGGATCATGTCATCTGCAAACAGTGAGAGTTTTACTTCTTCTTTTCCAATCTGGATTCGTTTTCTTTCTTTTTCTGCTGTGACTGCTGTGGCCAAAACTTCCAAAACTGTGTTGAATAGTAGCGGTGAAAGTGGGCACCCTTGTCTTGTTCCTGACTTTAGAGGAAATGCTTTCAATTTTTCACCATTGAGGAAAATGTTTGCTGTGGGTTTGTCATATATAGCTTTTATTATGTTGAGGTATGTTCCTTCTATTCCTGCTTTCTGGAGAGTTTTTATCATAAATGGATGTTGAATTTTGTCAAAGGCTTTCTCTGCATCTATTGAGATAATCATATGGTTTTTATTTTTCAATTTTTTAATGTGGTGTATTACATTGATTGATTTGTGGATATTGAAGAATCCTTGCATCCCTGGGATAAAGCCCACTTGGTCATGATGTATGATCTTTCTAATGTGTTGTTGGATTCTGATTGCTAGAATTTTGTTAAGGATTTTTGCATCTATGTTCATCAGTGATACTGGCCTGTTGTTTTCTTTTTTGTGTCATTTTTGTCAGGTTTGGGTATTAGGGTGATGGTGGCCTCATAGAATGAGTTTGGAAATTTACCTGCCTCAGAAATTTTCTGGAAAAGTTTGAGTAGGATAGGTGTTAGCTGTTCTCTAAATTTTTGGTAGAATTCAGCTGTGAAACTGTCTGGACCTGGGCTTCTGTTTGCTGGAAGATTTCTGATTACAGTTTCAATTTCCGTGCTTGTGATGGGTCTGTTAAGATTTTCTATTTCTTCCTGGTCCAGTTTTGGAAAGTTGTACTTTTCTAAGAACTTATCCATTTCTTCCACGTTGTCTATTTTATTGGCATATAATTGCTGATAGTAGTCTCTTATGATCCTTTGTGTTTGTGTGTTGTCTGTTGTGATCTCTCCATTTTCATTTCTAATTTTATTGATTTGATTTTTCTCCCTTTGTTTCTTGATGAATCTGGCTAATGGTTTGTCAATTTTATTTATCCTTTTAAAGAACCAGCTTTTGGCTTTGTTGATTTTTGCTATGGTCTCCATTGTTTCTTTTGCATTTATTTCTGCCATAATTTTTAAGATTTCTTTCCTTCTACTAAGCCTGGGGTTCTTCATTTCTTCCTTTTCTAGTTGCTTTAGGTGTAGAGTTAGGTTATTTATTTGACTTTTTTCTTGTTTCTTGATGTATGCCTGTATTGCTATGACCTTTCCCCTTAGGACTGCTTTTACAGTGTCCCATAGGTTTTTGGTGGTTGTGTTTTCATTTTCATTTGTTTCTATGCAAATTTTGATTTCTTTTTTGATTTCTTCTGTGATTTGTTGGTTATTCAGCAGCGTGTTGTTCAGCCTCCATATGTTGGAATTTTTAATAGTTTTTCTCCTGTAATTGAGATCGAATCTTACTGCATTGTGGTCAGAAAAGATGCTTGGAATGATTGCAATTTTTTTGAATTTACCAAGGCTAGATTTAAGACCCAGGATATGATCTATCCTGGAGAAGGTTCCATGTGCGCTTGAGAAAAAGTTGAAATTCATTGTTTAGGGTGAAATGTCCTATAGATATCAATTAGGTCCAACTGGTCTATTGTATCATTTAAAGTTTGTGTTTCCTTGTTAATTTTCTGTTTATTTGATCTATCCATAGGTGTGAGTTTGGTATTAAAATCTCCCACTATTATTGTGTTATTGTTAATTTCCCCTTTAATACTTGTTAGCAAATTTCTTACATATTGTGGTGCTCCTGCGTTGGGTGCATATATATTTATAATTGTTATATCTTCTTCTTGGATGGATCCTTTGATCATTATGTAGTGACCTTCTTTCTGTCTCTTTTCACAGCCTTTGTTTGAAAGTCTATTTTATCTGAGATGAGTATTGCTACTCCTGCTTTCTTTTGATCTCTGTTTGCATTGAAAATCTTTTTCCAGCCTTCACTTTCAGTCTGTATGTGTCCCCTGTTTTGAGGTGGGTCTTTTGTAGACAACATATATAGGGTTCTTATTTTTGTATCCATTCAGCCAGTCTTTGTCTTCTGGTTGGGGCATTCAATACATTTACATTTAAGGTAATTATTGATAAGTATCATCCCATTGCTATTTACTTTATTGTTTTGGGATCAACTTTATACATGCTTTTTGTGTTTCCTGTCTAGAGAATATCCTTTAGCATTTGTTGGAGAGCTGATTTGGTGGTGCTGAATTCTCTCAGCTTTTGCTTGTGTGTAAAGCTTTTGATTTCTCCTTCATATTTGAATGAGATCCTTGCTGGGTACAGTAATCTGGGCTGTAGGTTATTTTCTTTTATCACTTTAAATATGTCTTGCCATTCCCTCCTGGCTTGAAGAGTTTCTATTGAAAGATCAGCTGTTATCCTTATGGGAATCCCCTTGTGTGTTACTTGTTGTTTTCCCCTTGCTGCTTTTAATATTTGTTCTTTGTTTTTGATCTTTGTTAGTTTGATTAATATGTGTCTTAGGGTGTTTCACCTTGGATTTATCCTGTTTGGGACTCTCTGGGTTTCTTGGACTTGGGTGATTATTTCCTTCACCATTTTAGGGAAGTTTTCAACTATTATCTCCTCAAGTATTTTCTCATGGTCTTTCTTTTTGTCTTCTTCTTCTGGGACTCTTATGATTCGAATGTTGTGGTGTTTAATATTGTCCTGGAGGTCTCTGAGATTGTCGTCATTTCTTTTAATTTGTTTTTATTTTTTCTTCTCTGATTCATTTATTTCTACCATTCTATTTTCTAATTCACTAATCCTGTCTTCTGCCTCTGTTATTCTACTGTTTCTTGCCTCCAGAGTGTTTTTGCTCTCATTTATTTCATTATTCATTATATATTGACTCTTTTTTATTTCTTCTAGGTCCTTTTTAAACCTTTCTTGCTTCTTCTCAACCCTTGTTTCCAGGCTATTTATCTGTGTTCCCATTTTGATTTCAAGATTTTGGATCATTTTCACTATCATTATTTGGAATTCTTTATCAGGTAGATTCCCTATCTCTTCCTCTTTGGTTTGGTGGGCATTTATCCTGTTCCTTTACCTGTTGGGTATTCCTCTGTCTCTTCATCTTGTTTATATTGCTGAGTTGGGGTGTCCTTTCTGTATTCTGGCAGGTTTTGGAGTTCTCTTTATTGTGGAGTGTCCTCGCTGTGTGTGGGTTTGTACAGGTGGCTTGTCAAGGTTTCTTGGTTAGGGAAGCTTGTGTCAGTGTTCTGGTGGGTGGAGCTGGATTTATTCTCTCTGGAGTGCAATGAAGTGTCCAGTAATGAGTTATGAGATGTCTGTGATTTTGTAGTAACTTTGGGCAGCCTGTATATTGTAGCTCAGGGCTGTGTTCCTGTGTTGCTGGAGAATTTCTATGGTATGTCTTGCTCTGGAACTTGTTGGCCCTTGGGTGGTGCTTGGTTTCAGTGTAGGTATGGAGGTATTTGATGAGCTCCAGTCAATTAATGTTCCCTGGAGTCAGGAGTTCCTTGGAGTCAGGGTTTGGACTTTAGCCTTCTGCTTCAGGTTTTCAGTCTTATTTTACAGTAGTCTCAAAACTTCTCCTTATATACAGCACCACTGATAAAACATCTAGGTAAAAGATGAAAAATTTCTCCACAGTGAGGGACACCCAGAGAGGTTCACAGAGTTACATGGAGAAGAGAAGAGGGATGAAGGAGTTAGAAGTTACCCAAATGAGATGAGGTGGAATCAATAGAGGAGAGAGCAGGCTAGCCAGTAATCACTTCCTTATGTGCACTCCACAACTAGACCACTCAGAGATGTTCATGGAGTTATACAGAGAAGAGAAGAGGGAGGATGGAGACAGAGGTGGCCAGGAGGATAATGGGGGGAAGAAAAGGAGAGAGACAGATCCAGCTAGTAATCAGTTCCCTATGTGTTCTCCACCATCTGGAACACACAGAAATTCTCAGAGTTGGGTAGAGCAGAGAGGGGTTAGGGAGGAGACAAAGGCGACCTGGTGAAGAAAAAGGACAGTCCAAAGGAGGAGAGAGCAGTCAAGCCAGTAATCTCGCTCCCACATAAAAATGGGTACTGAAGATTGGGTTCTTAAAGGTACAAAATTGATAACAAATACCAAAAAGCAAAAATTAAAAATCTAGAGTAGAGTAGAGTTTGGATTTAGAGTTAGAATTTCAAAAATACAGTGTTAAAGAAAAGAAGAAGAACAAGAAAGAGAGAAAAAAATAATTCACAAAAATTGTATTTAAAAAAAATAGGTACAAAATTGATAACAAATACCTAAAAGCAACACCAGTACTCTTGCCTGGAAAATCCCATGGATGGAGGAGCCTGGTAGGCTGCAGTCCATGGGTTCGCTAAGAGTTGGATACGACTGAGCGACTTCACTTTTACTTTTCACTTTCCTGCATTGGAGAAGGTAATGGCAACCCACTCCAGTGTTCTTGCCTGGAGAATCCCAGGGACGGGGGAGCCTGGTGGGCTGCCGTCTATGGGGTCGCACAGAGTCGGACACGACTGAAGAGACTTAGCAGCAGCAGCACCTAAAAGCAAAAATTAAAAATCTAGAGTAGAATTTGGAATTTCAGAAATACAATATTAAAGAAAAGAAGAAGACAAAGAAAGAGAGAAAAAAAAAACCCCCCACAAAGTCACAAAAATTATAAAAAAAAATATAGGTACAAAATTGATAACAAATACCAAAAGGCAAAAATTAAAAATCTAGAGTAGAGTTTGGCATTTCAGAAATACAATGTTAAAGAAAAGTAGAAATAAAAAAAAAGAAAGAGAAAAAATAAAGTCACAAAAATTATAAAATATATATATATATGAAGTTTGCTTTTAATAAAATAGGGTCTTTTTTTTTTTTTTTGCAAAGTAATAGGGGTTATAAAAGTGAAAATTAAAGGAGTAATAGAGGACTTAAAATTTTTTTAAAAATTTTAAAAAAAAAAGAAGAAAGAAAGAGTGATCGTACAAATAGTAAAAATATATCTAAGACTTTCTTTGGTGGTGTTGTGGGTATTGTGGGTCAGTTCATTTTCGGCTAGCTCCTTGGTCTGGCTTATATTTCTCAAGATCTATAGGCCCCTTCCTATGTAGTCGGTACTAATGACAGGGTTTTAATCTATTGCACCTGTCGCTTCCAAGGCTTCTTCTGTTTGCTGGTCTCTTCAGTGTCTGATTTCCGCCCTGACACAAAGTGGGCGGTGGTGGACACTTTTTTTTTTTTTAAGGCTCCCTTGTTCAGTTGCACTGTGGGAAGGGAGGGACGCTGCAAACAAATAACACTGGCGTGTGCTCACAGTGCCTCAGCCACACTGGGCCTTCCCCTGCTTTCGGCGCATGTACCCTCCCTGCCTACACTGCTCAGGCTCTAGGTTGCTCTGCCAGGAACCAGCCGAGGCCGGCCCTGGCCTGCATGCACCTCCCAGGTCTAAGCCGCTCAGGTTCAGGCACTCGGGTAGTCCTCAGAGGCGCAGACTCAGTTGGGCCTGCGTTTTGTGCCCTTCCCAGGTCCAAGCAGCTCGAGTGATGAGGTGTTTAGCGAGCGTGGTTGCTGCGACTTATTGCCTCCCCGCCACTTGGTTTTCTGGGTGTACAATCGGTGCACCTTCTCAGGGGGATGTTGACCGTCCAGAACCCCAAGAAGTCTTAGTTAGCAAAGAAGCCTGCTTACAGTTTTGTAGATAATGTCTCTCTGGGGCTGTGATTGCCCTCTTCCGGGTCTGGCTGCCTGTCACTGGAGGGGGATGGTCTGCAGCCAGCTATCCTTGTTCAGTCCTTTGTTCTGTGCATGGGCCTGGGGGTGTCTTAGGTTAGGGCTGGCTTTTTGCATGGTAGTTATCCCACAGTCTGGTTTGCTAGCCCAAGTTATTTCGCTTAGATAGCGCTCGGGGCATTCAGGCCAGTTCTTTACTCTAAGCGATACAGCCCACACCTCCCTGCCCAGCCCCCGCTTGCTAGTGGCGGGTGCAGGTGTCTGCACTGCTTCTCCACTGGGGGAGTTACCCTTGGACTTGTAATCTGTGGGTTTTAATTGTTATTTATTTTTCCTCCCTGTTATGTTGCCCTGTGTGCTTCTAAGGCTCGGCACAGACTCGGCAGTGAGAGTGTTTCCTGGTGTTTGGAAACGTCTCTCTTTTTAAGACTCCCTTCCCAGAACGGTCCCTCCCTCTTTTGTCTCTCTTTTTTCTTTTATATTCTTTCCGATCTCCTTTTGAAGACAATGGCTGCTTTTCTGGGTGCCTGATGTCCTCTGCTGGCATTCAGAAGTTGTTTTGTGGAATTTACTAGGCTTTTAAATGTTCTTTTGATGAATATGTGGGGGAGAAAGTGGTCTCCCTGTCCTATTCTTCCGCCATCTTAGCTCCTCCTCCACCAGGGAGGTTTTGAGAGAAAGACCTTTTTAAACTCAAGCAGAAAAACTGAGATCTCTGGTTCCATCCTTATGTAAAAATTAATTTGTAAATGAGCTCTACTTAACTGACTTAAAAGTAAACCCTTACAAACTAAATACTACCTGCAAATCTTTAAAACATCAGCCAAATATATTGCAGGTTCACATGATCTGGGGAATATTTAGTACTGAATCATGTACTATTGAAGCTAGCTTAAGCTTGTTAGTTTGATTAACATAGGCATTTGTCATCAAGAAAAATAACTTGATATGATAAAAGGTAAACTCTATAGCAGTAATTATGTTTTGAAAATGTCATCTCAAATCTCTTCAGATTTTGATAACCTGAAACTAAAGCTGAATGGTAAGAATTCAGTGACTGACTGTGCCATTTCAAATAGGATAAAATATTGGAACATTTGTTGCTGGGCAGGTCTAAGTTGACCTACCTTTGTTTTCCTTCTTAGGAAAGGAAAACTTAAGCATAAGTTTCCAATCAGGAAGTGCTGGTATGACAGACAGTTCACAATTACTTGCCACTTGGTTTTCATTAGGAATTAGTAAGATTTTTAAGAGTTGAGGATTCTATTTTAAATATGTGACTAAAGCTGCTAAAAATAATAAAAGAAACATTTCAGTATATAGTAGGAAATATGTTTTGAGTAGAAAAAGGAGTTTTGTACATGGTTGACCTGAGGTTAGGTTAAACTTAATTAAGTAAATGGATTGTGTTATTAAAAGTGGGATGGTACAGTACTAGACTTGTTTCCACTCTGCTAAGAAAATAAGTTTTACTTAGAATACTGCTTTTGACAACAGATTTTGTGAACTTCCTTGCCTTTAAGCAATCTGTGCTGTTGCTGCTGCTGCTAAGTTGCTTAAGTCGTGTCCGACTTTGTGCGACCCCATCTGTATTTGTTTGTAAATATTCACAGTGACCTAGGATTCTTTTTTTTTTAATTATTTATTTTTGATTGGAGGATAATTGCTTTACAATATCGTGTTGATTTGTGCCATACATCAACATGAATCAGCCATAGGTGTATATTTATGTCCCCTTCCTCTTGAACCTCTCTCCTACCTCCCACTGCATCCACCCCTCTAGGTTGACACAGAGCACCAGGTTGAACTCCCTGAGTTGTCATACAGTAAATTCCCATTGGTTATCTATTTTACATATGGTAATATATCTGTTTCCTTGTTATTCTCTCAATTAGTCCCATCCTCTCCTTCCCTCACTTTGTCCACAAGTGTGTTCTCTATGTCTGTGTCTCCATTTCTGCTCTGCAAATAGGTCTATCAGTACCATCTTTGTAGATTCCATATATATATACATTAAAATATGATATTTGTTTTCCTCTTTCTGACTTCACTCTGCATAACAGGCTCTGGGTTCATCCACCTCATTAGAATAGCCTCAAATATGTTCCTTTTTATGGCTGAGTAATATTCCATTGCATATATGTACCACAACTTCTTTATCCATTCATCTATTGATGGACATTTAGGTTGCTTCTATGTCCTAACTATTGTTAATAGTGCTACAATGAACATTGGAATACATGTGTCTTTTTCAATTATGGTTTTGTTAGGGTATATGTCCAGTAGTGGGATTGCTGGGCACAGTGGACTATGATTCTATCTGACCAAATGTTTTGAAAACTTTTTGATATTTTTTACAAATGTACTACCAAATTCCAAAGTTTTTTGACTTCAGCTACCTTTTGGTTGCTTCAGAGAGCCTCTGAACCATCTCAGAGAAAAAAATTTAACTAGGATTGGTTTGTATGTTAAATTACACAGGAAGCATTGTCAAATGAATGTTAACCCCCTCAGATTATATAGTATGGATAAATATTATTAATATAAATATCAGAAATTATATGTAGGTTCTAAAATTTGAGTATCTTCTGATAAAATGTTACTAGTCATAATCTAGTTATTACATTATAATTAGGTGTTTAACTGTGCCTTTTAACTCTATTATTTATAGACGGTTCTGATGCTTTTGCAAAAGTGCTTCATCTTCAAGAAGCTTCATAGGACTTTTTGACAAGTGCAGGTCTCTGATAAATTTCAAATGATACTGCTGAACTGGTACCACATTAAAAATCCTAATGGAAAACGTGATGGCTTCTAAAGAAATTAACAAAGGTATTGATTACCAAGTAAACTGGTGAATGTGGCTATAATGTTTATGTTCTTTTTTTCTGGAATGCTATTGGTTTTGATCTGTTTTCCAGATACATGGAAGCCCTTCCCCTCAAGTTACTCATGACTTATAGCAATTTGGTAAATTAACCCTCTGTGAATAAAATGAAATAGTTTTCTTTTTTTGAGGTGGGGGGCTGGTTCCTCAGAAACTGGAGACTTTGGGGTTCTAAGCAGCCTTACTCTGCATATAAGTTAAATAAGCAGGGTGACGATATACAGCTTTGATGTACTCCTTTCCTCATTTGGAACCAGTCTATTGTGCCATGTCCAATTCTAACTGTTGCTTCTTGACCTGCATACAGGTTTCTCAGAGGGCAGGTAAAGTGGTCTGGTATTTCCATCTCTTTAAGAATTTTCCAGAGTTTGTTGTGATCCACACAGTTAAAGGCTTTAGCATAGTCAATGAAGGAGAAGTAGATGTTTTTCTGGAATTCTCTTGCTTTTTCTATGATCACAGATATTGGCAATTTGATCTCTGGTTCCTCTGCCTTTTTAAATACAGCTTGAACATCTGGAAGTTCTTGGTTCAGATGCTGTTGAAGCCTGACTTAGAGAACTTTGAGCATTATTTTGATTGTGTGTGAGATGAGTGCAATTGTGTTGGTCTTTGTTTACTTGGCCAATTATCTCATTTCTTTTTTCACACCTGACTGGTCCTTGGACCCTCCCCAAGAATTTGCCAAGATGGATCCCACTGCAGAGGCCTATAGGCGCATGTCTATACTTATTATGGGGTGAAGCCCCCTCCCTTTTTGAACTCCAAGGAGCCTTCTGTGCATGTGTGGAAGGGAAAGTTTTCCTTGACCTCAGGAGTGGGCACCTTATCTCTTTGTTTTAGCAGAGCTCAGCTTTTACCACTAGCTTTGTCGTTGGAGTGTTTGGGTGAGAACAAAGCTTGAATTTTACTCCTCTTGACAAACACTAGTCGTCTAGCCCAGGGTCCATGTATCTCCTACTTCAAACTCTCCACTTACAAAGGGAGTGCAGATGTGGAAACTGCCACTGGTGTCAAGACAGACTCTCTGGATGCTCTTGTCAGAGAAGCTGATGACATGAGGAGGGATGTGAACTGCCTGAGGGCTGAGATGGTTTAGGCTTTCAGTAACTAGTGATCATGAATGTATAGAAATGTTTAATTTCAAACTAGGATTCTTTACATTATTTTCAGAATACCATATATATTAATCTTGTTGTTTTTCACTAACAGTCAGAAATCCACGTGTTGTAAACGGAGGCTAGGTGAGCTCTCCAGGGCTCTTTATCTCTGTTTCCTTTAGCATTTAGTTTGATGAGTTTTGGCAATTTTATACAATAACTACAGCTCCAAGCAAGATGTAGAACAGACTAAAGGTGCATTAAAATTTACAACTAATTCCTTATAGTGGAATAAATAGTATAACAAGTATAAGTTTATCTCCTGTAGTTTATTCTTGATTTTTTGGATCTTTATAGTCCTGCATTTGGTCAGCCTAAGAAGTGTCAACTAGTGTCCATTCAGGTGTGTCAAGTGGATAATTTGTCTTTCTGAGTCTTCTGGGTGTCCCCCAATGTGTTGACTCCCTTTCTATGTTGACCCAAAGCACATAGACTATCAGATATTTCTCCAGCAAAGGTGGGTTTATTTGGGATCAGCAGAGAATTGCAATTCAGTGTCTGCAACCATGGTGAGTCACATGCAAGTCCCCAAAGGGCAAGGGAAGGGGAACTCTTTTATAGAGGGAAAGGAAGTTGGGAGGGTTGTTGTGGTCCATAACTTTTCATTGGCTGAATCCTTGTAAGGAAAGAAAAGTCTTTCTTCTTGCTGTTGGGCTTTGCTAGTGTTGTAGGTGTGACATCCCACTTCTGGTCTTCTGACTATTTGAGGCTTTATTTACACCTCATTGTCTGTCTCCCAGGCTTTGTCTTCTCTGTGGGTGTGGATCACTTTTATCCTAATCTTGCCTATACCTTTGTCACTGTACACAAATTTGTGTGCTGTAAGCACAGTGAGGGTAAATGAGTTTAAATGTCAGAGTTTGGAGCAGATCAAGGTTTATTGCAGTGCCATGCAAGGAGATGGCTGGCTTCTGCCTTATTCAAACTCCAAAGTCCCCGAGGATTTCAGCAAAGTGTTTTAAAAGGCAAGATGAGGGAGGGACATGGTTGGTTGGTGCAAACTTTTGGTGTCATAATCCTTTGTTCTTGCAGCTATCCATATGTCAGGCCACGAAGTTCCTGTGAACCTCCAACAAGACAAATATTATTCTCTGTTTTGCAATTTTTAAATCTCTGTATGACTGGAAAAGTGCTATATCCTTAGAGATCAGAGCCTTGAGAATGGGCTGTCCTTTATATTTCAGGCTATAGGCAATGTTTTTAACTTTATACAAAAGCAATAGAATACAAAGATTAAAGTAAAGGAAACAGATCTAAAATGGAGTTCTTCCCTATTACAACTTTTTCATGGGGCCAGGGAACCCTGTCTTATTATGAAGATATCTCCATGGATTTCTTCTTTGTGAAAGCCCCTGTAGACATTTTCTGTTTCTGTGTCCACCATGGGTGAAGATGGATGCCTGTAGTACAGTGAAAAAGTGTAGGCTACTGAATGACTGGATGGTCTTATCCTGGCCCTGAAAATTCTATGTGGCTAAATGTGAGTGAAGCTCAGCTTTAGCTGGCTTAAAATTGGAAGGATGGGATGATCTTAATGTATTCACCCATTCTAGGGTTAAGGCCTCATGTTGTTGGGGCTAGGGGATACTTGAAGACAGGAAGGTAACTTTTAGATCCATATAAAGATTAATAGGGCTTCCCTGGTGGCTCAGACAGTAAAGAATTTGCCTGCAATGCAGGAGACCCAGGTTCTATCCCTGGATGAGGAAGATCCCCTGGAGTAGGAAATTACAACCCCCTCCAGTATTCTTGCCTGGAGCATCCTTTGGAAAGAGAAGCCTGGTGGCTTCAGTCCATGGGGTTCAAAGAGTTAGACATGACTGAGCGACTAACACACACACAAAGATTAATGCTTTAAAAAATCTCTTATATTAGGTATATATCTAGAGATGACATTACTGATAATCACACCTATTGAATGCTTCATGAGGGCTCATAATTTGTTACCATTTTTACATATGTCTTATTTAATCCTTTAAACATTCCTATGAGGCAGGCATCATATGAATACTTACTTTACAAATAAGGAAAAATATGTCCAGAAAGTGTGGGCAGCTTTTTAGGAGCCTCATAGCTAGGAAGCCTCTGTGCCCTAACTGCAACTGTACCCACATCTTCAGCACACACTGAGGCTGGCAGTCCTCAGGTTCCTATTTACCTGGCATTAACTCCTGCAGGTTGAGCGAACATTAAGTGAATATGCTAACTCAATCTAGCAGACATTTAACAGTCGTGTTAGTGACTGAATATGCTTTTTATATAGGTGTGCATCTGGAGTGTGTTCTCCTACTTTATTATGGTGACTCTTGATTGCTGGAGGCGTTGTTGGAATCCTTATCCATCCAGTCCTGAAGGCATCAAGCTATGAGTTTTCCTTGACTTCTTCACTCTCATCTGCTGACATCAAATCCTACTGATTAAGCTTTAGACATGCCCTTGGAGTCACTCATTCTTTCAGTAACTGTTTCCTGAGTGTGGATGTGTGGGGCCCACAGGGAAGGCAGCTTCTGGAGTTTGTGTTCCTCAAACCCACCCCTTCCCCTCCCCGCCCCCGCAGTCCTCACCTAACACTTTTGGCTTCTCTTCCTCCCAACGTGCATTCCTGCTACGAGTCTTTCCCCTACAACAAACCCATGCTGTACTCTTGCTTAAAAACCTCTCCCGTCTCCTGCTCTCAAGAGTAATTCTTTAGCCCTAGCCTTTACCCTGCTTATTTAACTTATATGCAGATTACATCATGAGAAATGCTGGGCTGGAAGAATCACAAGCTAGAATCAAGATTGTCGGGAGAAATATCAATAACCTCAGATATGCAGATGACACCACCCTTATGGCAGAAAGTGAAGAGGAACTAAAAAGCCTCTTGATGAAAGTGAAACAGGAGAGTGAAAAAATTGGCTTAACAAAGCTCAACATTCAGAACACAAAGATCATGGCATCTGGTCCCATCACTTCATGGGAAATAGATGGGGAAACAGTGGAAACAGTGTCAGACTTTACTTTTCTGGGCTCCAAAATCACTACAGATGGTGACTGCAGCCATGAAATTAAAAGACGCTTACTCCTTGGAAGGAAAGTTATGACCAACCTATATAGCATATTCAAAAGCAGAGACATTACTTTGCCAACAAAGGTCCATCTAATCAAGGCTATGGTTTTTCCAGTGGTCATGTATGGATGTGAGAGTTGGACTGTTAAGAAAGCTGAGCGCCAAAGAATTGATGCTTTTGAACTGTGGTGTTGGAGAAGACTCTTGAGAGTCCCTTGGACTGCAAGGAGATCCAACCAGTCCATCCTAAAGGAGATCAGTCCTGGGTGTTCATTGGAAGGATTGATGCTGAAGCTGAAACTCCAATACTTTGGCCACCTCATGCAAAGAGCTGACTCATTGGAAAAGACCCTAATGCTGGGAGGGATTGGGGGCAGGAGGAGAAGGGGACGACAGAGGATGAGATGGCTGGATGGCATCACCAACTCGATGGACGTGAGTCTGAGTGAACTCTGGGAGTTGGTGATGGACAGGGAGGCCTGGCGTGCTGTGATTCATGGGGTCACAAAGAGTCGGACACGACTGAGCGACTGAACTGAACTGAGGATTCTTCTGAGTCCACTTTCTGATCCTTATCTTCCATCGTTTTTTACACAGTTGCACTTATGATGAGTTGAGGCAGATCTTATAACTATCCTGTCTTTGGAGGGCTATCAGGGCTAGGACTGGGGTCCTGCCTGCTGAAAGGCATGTCCCTCTGAGTGAGCTGTTGGATTACTAGGGCCATGGGAGCGAATGCAAGATAGCAGGCCAATGCCCATGTTGTTTTCCCAGCACCATGGCCAGAGACTCATTACCCAACACTGCACCTTATCCTGGTTGGGTAGTACAGTGGAGTGGCACCCCATCTGAAGCCAGATTGCCTGAAAACAGATCTGACCTCTGCTGCTTACCTGATCATCATACCCACCTTATCAGATGGTGAAAAGCGTTAAATGAACCAGACACACTGGTGAAACATTTAAAATAGAGTCTGCCAGGTAAGTAAGTAAGTAAGTGTTAGTCACTAAATCATGTCTGACTCTTTGTAACTCTATGGACTGTAGCCCACCAGGCTCCTCTGTCCATGGGATTCTCCAGGCAAGAATAGTTGAGTGGGTTGCCATTTGTAAATGATAAATAAATACTGAAAGATAGTCATGCCACCTTCCTTTTATTTCTTAACAATTGTAAGATAACATTTTCTTCTGTAAATTTCCATGATTTAGTTCCCAAATGGATTAAAAATGTAAAATTATGAATCCCATTTCTTACTCATAGGATCATAATCTCTTGTGATTATGTTGAGTTGGGGTGAAGAAAGAAGTGTTATCCTGAAATCTGAAATTTTAAACTTGTTTCCTGAGTGATTCAGATGCTACAATTTTGGAACCACTTCTCAGGTCTTTCTCAGCCCTCAATGTCCATTTCTCTTTTAGAGCAAGGTAGAAGACCAAGGGAACTGATATGGTTCTGATTCTCTTTGGCAGTGAAACTACTTTGTATTATACAATTATGATGGATAAAAGTCCTTATACACTTGTCCAAACCTATAGAATGTACAAAACCAAGAGTGAACTTTAATGTAAACTATGAACTTTGGGTGATAATGACAGATCAGTGTAGGTTCATTATTTGTAACAAGTATACCTATCTGATGGGCGTTGTTGATAATGCGGGAGGTTGTACATATTTGTGGGGAAAGAGTATGTCAACTGAAAGTAACAACACACAATCTAAAAGCTGAGGATTATGTTTTAGTTAGGCAGACAAAACTGAGGACTTCAAGTCCATGTGGCCTCTCAAGTAGTTTTGAGAAACATCTCTGAAGAGGTAAGGGAGGCACCAGGTGATATAGGAGTGTCTGCAAAAGAAAACTCCATGTTGTTGGAACAGCAAAAGATTACAGTTAATTAAAGAAAATCAGATACCCAAAGTTAAGGAACTTAGCACTTTTCTATGTCTGGGAAGATAAAAGATGCAAGTGTGGGCCCATTGAAATCACTCCTATGATATGCTCCTCAGCAATCTGGGGCTTATATCCTATACATTCTCTTCTTAAGTCTTCTCAGGGTGTGCCATCAGGGGTGGTTGTGGCAGCTGACTGCTAGATGGGGGGTGTTTTGTTCCTATTCTGAGTTCCCTCAGGGCACACTGTTGGGACAACTATAATGTAGTAACTTGAGGACTGCACTATCCTTTGTTTACTGATATGGCAGGCAACTTTTTTTTGATGGGTATATGGGAACTCTCTGTACTACTCAGTGTTGCTATGACTGTATAACTGTGCTAAAAAAAAAAAAAAAAAGTCTGTTGAAACAAAAAGGGTGTATTACTGAAAGCAAGTTTATGTACGTGACACATGGTGAAACAGTACTGAAATACTGAAGTTTGAAGCAGAGAAAGGTTTATTGCAGAGCCATGCAAAGAGACAGGTGACTTATGCCCCCCAAACCCTAAATTTCCCAGAGTTTAACCAAAGCAATTTTAAAGGGCAGGTAAGGGAAGGGGCATTGCAGGGTATATAATCAGCTCATGCACAGTTCTCTGGTTGGTTGATGGTGTCACAGATTAACATTATCAACCTTTAAGCTTCAGGAAGCCTGGAGGCTATATGCTCCTAGTATCAAATAGTTAACATCTTCCTTTGGTAGTGGGGGGTGGGTTTCAAATTTGTAAAACAACTCAGGAATGTACATCAGATACTGTTGTCTAGGTACTTTGTGTGTGAAGTGGCTCAGTCCTGTCCTGCCCTTTGCAACCCCTTGGACTGTAGCCCGCCAGGCTCCTCTGTTCATGGGATTCTCCAGGCAAGAATATTGGAGTGGGTTGCCATTTCCTTCTCCAGGGTATCTTCCCAACCCAGGGATTGAACCCGGGTCTCCTGCATTGCAGGCTCAGAGGATACTCTGAGCCACTAGGGAAGCATAGAAGTGAAGTCACTCAGTCGTGTCCAACTCTTCCGACACCATTGACTGTAGCCTACAAGGCTTCTCTGGCCATGGAATTTTCCAGGCAAGAGTACTGGAGTGGGTTGCCATTTCCTTCTCCAGGGGATCTTCCCCACCCAGGGATCGAACCCGGGTCTCCTGCATTGCAGGCAAACACTTTACAGTCTGAGCCACCAGGGAAGCCCCTCCAGGGAAGCATAATGTAAACCAATTAAAGTCAACTGGGTCCATCGTAATTATCTTGGTCGTGAAGATCTTTTTCATACAGTTCTGTGTATTCTTGCCACCTCTTCTTAATATCTTCTGCTTCTGTTAGATCCCTACCATTTCTGCCCTTTATCGAGCCCATCTTTGCATGAAATGTTCCCTTGGTATCTCTAATTTTCTTGAAGAAATGTCTAGTCTTTCCCATTTTGTTGTTTGCCTCTATTTCTTTGCATTGATCACCGAGGAAGGCTTTCTTGTCTCTCCTTGCTATTCTTTGGAACTCTGCATTCAGATGCTTATATCTTTCCTTTTATCCTTTGCTTTTCACTTCTTTTCTTTTCACAGCTATCTGTAAGACCTCCTCAGACAGCTATTTTGCATTTCTTTTCCATGGGAATGGTCTTGATCCCTGTCTCCTGTACAATGTCACGAACTTCTGTCCATAGTTCATCAGGCACTCTGTCTATCAGATCAAGTCCCTTAAATCTATTTCTCACTTCCACTGTATAATCATAAGGGATTTGATTGAGGTCATATCCGAATGGTCTAGTGGTTTTCCCTATTTTCTTCAATTTATGTCTGAATCTGGCAATAAGGAGTTCATGATCTGAGCCACAGTCAGCTCCTGGTCTTGTTTTTGGTGACTGTATAGAGCTTCTCCATCTTTGGCTGCAAAGAATATAATCAATCTGATTTCGGTGTTGACCATCGGTGATGTCCATGTGTAGAGTCTTCTCTTGTGTTGTTGGAAGAGGGTGTTTGCTATGACAAGTGCATTTTCTTGGCAAAACTCTATGAGCCTTTGCCCTGCTTCATTCCGTATTCCAAGGCCAAATTTGCTTGTTACTCCAGGTGTTTCTTGACTTCTACTTTTGCGTTCCAGTCCCCTATAATGAAAAGGACATCTTTTTTGGGTGTTAGTTCTAAAAGGTCTTCATATAACCATTCAACTTCAACTTCTTCAGTGTTGCTGGTTGGGGCATAGACTTGGATTACTGTGATATTGAATGGTTTGCCTTGGAAACAAACAGAGATCATTCTGTCGTTTTTCAGATTGCATCCAAGTACTGCATTTCAGACTCTTTTGTGGACCATGATGGCTACTTCCTTTCTTCTAAGGGATTCCTGCCCACAGTAGTAGATAGAATGGTCATCTGAGTTAAATTCACCCATTCCAGTCCATTTTAGTTCGCTGATTCCTAGAATGTTGCCGTTCACTCTTGCCTTCTCTTGTTTGACCACTTCCAATTTGCCTTGATTCATGGACCTGACATTCCAGGTTCCTATTCAATATTGCTCTTTATAGCATCGGACCTTGCTTCTATCACCAGTCACATCCACAGCTGGGTATTGTTTTTGCTTTGGCCCCATCCCTTCATTATTTCTGGAGTTATTTCTCCACTGATCTCCAATAGCATATTGGGCACCTACTGACTTGGGGAATTCCTCTTTCAGTATCCTATCATTTTGCCTTTTCATACTGTTCATGGGGTTCTCAAGGCAAGCATACTGAAGTGGTTTGACATTCCCTTCTCCAGTGGACCACAGTCTGTCAGATCTCTCCACCATGAGCCTCCCATCTTGGGTGGCCCCACATGGCATGACTTGGTTTCATTGAGTTAGACAAGGCTGTGGTCTGTGTGATTAGATTGACTAGTTTTCTGAGATTATGGTTTCAGTGTGTCTGCCCTCTGATGTCCTCTCACAACACCTACCATCTTACTTGGGTTTCTCTTACCTTAGACGTGGGGGTATCTCTTTATGGCTGCTGCAGCAAAGCACAGCCACTGCTCCTTACCTTTGGTGAGGGATATCTCCTCACCGCCGCCTCTCCTGACCTTGAACGTGGAGTAGCTCCTCTAGGCCCTCCTGTGCCCATGCAGCCACTGCTCCTTGAATGTGGGGTTGCTCCTCTCAGCCACTGCCCCTGACCTCGGGGATGGGGTAGCTTCTCCTGGCTGCTGCCCCTGACCTCGGATGAGGGTAGCTTCATTGGGCCACCACCCCTGACCTTGGGTGAGGTCCTTTCAGCCAAGCTTCTGTGCAGTCCATCGCAGCCAGTGCACTTTTGCATGGTCTGCTTAGTGCCTTTGGGACATACCAAAGAGTAGCCTCTTCAGAGTCCCTCAGTTGCGCCCACTGCCACCTGTTTGCAGGGGATTCAAGGAAACAAGAAATGAGAGATTGTAAGGAATTAAGATTCTGTTAGGCATGTCCCTCCAGCCATAGGAGCGAGGACCTCCTAACTTAACCGGAGGTCTTCTGGAATCTGAGACTGAGCCGTGTGAGCTTTCTGCTGAGTTCATTTTTCACTGTCCTGGTTTCCAGCATGATGGGCTTTCCCTTTTGTTGGGTTTTCTTCACATTCTGCTTCTACTGCAGGAACTTTGCTGAGTTGGGCTCCTGCTGTGCTAGATACTTTAGGGAGGAGCTAAAGCAGAGGATGGGCTTCCCTTTTAGCTCAGCTGGTAAAGAATCTGCCCTCAATGCTGGAGACCTGGGTTTGACCCCTGGGTTGGGAAGATCCTCTGGAGAAGGGAAAGGCTACCCACTCCAGTATTCTGGCCTGGAGAATTCCATGGACTGTATAGTCCATGGGCTGGCAAAGAGTCGGACATGACTGAGTGACTTTCACTTCACTTAAAGCAGAGGATATGGGGGAAGAGCTTGCCCCAGGAAGGCCCCATGAATCCTGCTTGATTACAATACCCCTTTTCTCTTCGATACTCCTCAATCTTGAGGAAAACAGGTGTTGGACAAGAAAAAGAAATTATTTTTGGGTAAAGAGTTTAATCATAAACTCAACAGAGGAACTAGATTTTAGGGGAACTTGGTTTCAATCTCCAATCCTATCTCATCCCTCCCCAAATCTTTCAGGGAATGAGGCAATAACTGGTCTGTCTATTTGCTGCTGAAATGGGTTGTAGTCCTGCCTCAGTTTGGGGACTGAACACCAAATTGGAAATATTCCCGAGTTTCAAGTTTCTGAGTCTTGTGTGATTAAGATCTCAGTCACTTGGTCTGCCCTTTTGGTGCCAAAAGACTCAATTAGAAATAGATGGAGGAGTGACAGCCAGAACAAAATAGATCTCATTCATTGAGGAATTCAGGAGAAAAAGTCTAAAGACCAGTCTGGACCTGGGTCTTTTGGGGAGACTTGTAGCCAGGTAGCTGGTTGTCTATTTTTATCTTCTATAGGTTTTGACTTCCAATGTGGTATTAACATCGGAGAAGGTGATGGCACCCTACTCCAGTACTCTTGCCTGGAAAATCCCGTGGATGGAGGAGCCCAGTAGGCTGCAGTCCATGGGGTCGCTCAGAGTAGGACAGGACTGAGCTACTTCACTTTCACTTTTCACTTTCATGCATTGGAGAAGGAAATGGCAACCTACTCCAGTATTCTTGCCTGGAGAAGCCCAGGGACAGGGGAGCCTGGTGGGCTGCCGTCTATGGGGTCGCACAGAGTCGGACACGACTGAAGCGACTTAGCAGCAGTGGTATTAACATATACATAATAGGAGATATTGGCTAGTACATATGTATCCTTTACTGCTAATATCTGATTTAAGGCAACTGCAGCCATGAAATTAAAAGATGCTTGCTCCTTGGAAGAAAAAAAGTATGACCAACATAGACAGCATATTAAAAAGCAGAGACATTACTTTGCTGACAAAGGTCCATCTAGCCAAAGTTATGGTTTTTCCAATAGTCATGTATGGATGTGAGAGTTTGACCATAAAGAAAGCTGAGCGCTGAGGAACTGATGCTTTTGAACTGTGGTGTTGGAGAAGATTCTTGAGGGTCCTTTGGACTGCAAGGGCATCAAACCAGTCAATCCTCAAGGAAATCAGTCCTGAATATTCATTGCAAGCAATTCATGCTGAAGCTGAAACTCCAATATTTTGGCCACCTGGTGTGAAGAACTGACTCATTTGACAAGACCCTGATGCTGGGATAGATTAAGGGCAGGAGGAGAAGGAGAAGACAGAGGATGAGATGGTTGGATAGCATCACCGACTCGATGGACATGAGTCTGAGTAAGCTCCGGGAGTTGGTGATAGGCATGGAAGCCTGGCATGTTTCAGTCCATAGGGTCGCAAAGAGTGGGACACGACTGAGCAACTGAAATGAACTGAACTGATAAGTAAGAATTTAATTTAAGAACTTCCATTAGGTGTAGCCAGGTATATCCACAGGTTATCTGAGTTTGTTTCATACTTATCCTTTTCTTTAAGGGAAATTGTATATTGGTATTGTCCAAAAGATACCCAGCCCAATTTCTTACTATTATTAGGCTGGTTATCCTAGCATGGCTTAAAGGGATCCTTTAAATTTAAATGACCACAGCCATGTGTTATTAAATAAATCCATCCTATAGTTGTGGGAGGTTATTTTCTATGGCTGAACTACTGCTTGTTGAACTGATAGAGTACAAGTAACTTTAGAAGAAAACTCATGTTTATGGCTGGGTTCAGAGAATTATTATTATTTTTATTTTTAGTTATTATAAAATTGCCTTAGTTCACTTTTTTCCACATTACAAGCTGGCGGTGGGCAATGGCCTGCTGTGCTCCTAACAATACTGATTGGAGCAGGTATTATTAATTGATCAGGTGAGGGAATCCCACCTGGTAATATCAATAGTAGCCTGAATAGAACTATAATTTCTTCCTTCTAGAATAAATTTCCTAAAGGCCAATGAATAAGAGATTTGGAGGGAAGAAATCCACCAGGGTAACCCAGAAGTACTGAATATAGGTAGTGACCATAAATCTAAAGTAATTGGATTACTTCAACTCTGCATAAGATTGTGAAAAACAGTTGGTTCATAAGAAAGGTGCAAGCAATTATCAAAGTAATTGGTATACATACCTGTTCCTGCCGGGAGCCGGCATATTGCATATTGCATACTGAGTGCAGCACTTTCCACAGCATCATCTTTCAGGATCTGGAATAGCTCAACTGGAATTCTATCACTGCCGGTAGCCAGCGTGAGGAACTCCGCCCATGACAAAGGTCATGAGGAAGGAGGCTCGGCATATGCAAAGGCGGGATCGAGCCTCAGGAGTCCCCCATCTACCCCCAAAACCAGAGTCTGCCTACTTTCTGCTTTGTGCTTTCACCTACACCTCTGACTTTACAGGGGGCTGTCCCCACTACCTCTCTGAAAAAAGAGTTAGCTTACAGCTCCAGTTAATAATTCCTGGGTGTGACAGAGTTTCAACCTACAAACTCCCTTGGAAGTCCTCTAGCCTGCCTGAATAGGTTTTTCCGGCCACATGTGATTGCTCAGAGCCTCCAAACTGTGAGAGGCATGAGATGTTCTAAACTGTCTAAATACAGATTCCTTTGAGTAGTTAAAAGATTGATTAGAAATTGTATTGGTGAAGGGATTTTCACTTGTTGGGCCAATGTTTGCTGCTAAGTCTCCATATCCCGTACCTGCTGTGTCCCTGGCAGTGTATTGATTAATATAATTGGTATAAATAGTAGCTTTAATGTTTGTAACCTGGGACCCTTGAGTTAATTCTTTTTCTTGTTATAGCCCACCACACCTTTGCTCTGTAGGAATGCAACTTTATCTAATGCTTTTGGAGGGTGGCGCTTGACTTATCACCTTTAGAGAAAAATAAGTTTTCTGAAGAAAGGGTCTTAAAATGTTAACAGGCCTCCAGGCCAGAAGATGATGCAAATCACCTAAGCTTTTGCATATGATAAGTTTGCAGGAAGAAAGCCTGGCTTGCTGCATGACTCTACCCCTTCCCCCATTATCCTCTATGCATAACTTAAGGTATAAAAACTACTTTGGAAAATAAAGTGCGGGCCTTGTTCACTGAAACTTGGTCTCACCATGTCATTCTTTCTCTTACCTTCTGGCTGAATTATTCAGCCTCTTTTCTCCACTGAATTTCCTCACTGAGCTATCCTCATTCTATTACTCTTTATATCCTTAATTAATGTTTAATTAAGCAGTTGTTTCTTGATCCTCGCCGACGCCGTCCCCGCTTCGAATTCCCTGGATCCACCGGGGCTGGACCCCAGCATGTTCCAGCATCTTACATCTGTTGTCCACTTAAAATGTTGTCTTCTTCTTATCCTGGTATGGTAGTTTCCCCTCTGAAAAAGAAAGAAAGAAAATAAAGTTAGTCACTCAATCGTGTCCAACTCTTTGTGACCCCATGGACTGTAGCCCACCAGGCTCCTCTGTCCGTGGAATTCTCCAGGCAAGAATACTGGAGTGGGCTGCCATTTCCTTCTCCATTGGGTCTTCCCAACCCAGGGATCAAACCTAGGTCTCCCACACTGCAAGCAGACTCTTTACCATCTGAGCCATCAGGGAAGCCAGTTTTCCCTTTGAGTGTTATTTAAAGGTAATTTTGAGATCAGCAGTCCTTTCTATAGGCCAGTTCAGTATAGAGCCCTATATAAGTTGAAATGTTAATCTAAGAGTCAATTCTCTTCAGTTCCATTGCGTATGAGCTAGTTAAGTGTGCCTTGATAAGGGTCTTTTTTTAAAATCTGGTTTGGAAATAGCCCCTTAAATGATGCTCCTTCCAGTATGTATAATCCCTGGCTGCAGGTCATAAGGCATCTGATACTCATCCAAAGGTAGATTAAGCCTCAGAAATATAGACTTAGAATATCTTTAACAATTCAATTAAACTTTACAATTATGTAGGATGACAGCAAGGAACTATCTGGGAAGTGAGTCTTAGACAGTACATGCAGACCTCAGTTAATGGAATCAGAATTTGACATCCACTGAAATATAATCTTTGTCTAAAACCCTAATTTTTATCAAAAACAGCTAAATTAAGACTAGCTTGTTTGCAAAATGAGTTTGGTTAATTGAACATGTTGGTTCCTTTAAATTGACTGTGCTGCAACTTTTAATAAGGAGTCTCAGACTGAAATATAAAGGGCCTTTCAGGGTTAGGAAAGCCATACCAAGGACTTGCCATATATTTTACCTTACAAATTTAGGTGAATTTCTCCCTTTTTGAGGTCCCCAAAATACTTTGAGACTTTTTTTCAACTGTTAGGAAGTGGCCTTCCTAATTTACCTGATAAAGCTGTTGGGAACCTGAGAGTTTCCAATCTCTGGAGAGATCAGGTAAACAGAAAAGATAAATGTTTCAACTGTGCTTACAAAGGTATACTTTACCAAACTGATAGAAGTCATAATTGGCTTAAGAGGAAAGTTTCCTTTTGGGTATGATTCTTTTTCCTTGGTCTTTGTCTTGTCATAGTGAAAAATTAAAATGACAAACCAGGAAAGCCTACACAGGCAGGATTTATTAAACAAGTGACATGAAATGTGCTCCTGAGGTGTGAGGGTGGACTGACCCTCATGTAAGTGGTCCCACCCTGTTTCAGGCTTTCCTTTCTATGTCCTTTGTCTCCCAAACAGATCCCAGAACCTGATTTTTTTTCTGCCCCATGTCAAACGGAGCTTCCCAGGTGGCACTAGTGTTAAAGAACCTGCCTGCCAATGCAGGAGATGTAAGTGATGTGGATTCAATCCCTGGGTTGGGAAGATCCCCTGGAGGAGGGCCAGCAACCCACTCTAGTATTCTTGCCTGGAGAATTCCATGGACAGAGGAGCCTGGTAGGCTACAGTGCATTGGGTCAAAAGAGTGGGGCACCACTGAAGTGACTTAGCACGCATTCATGCATGTCAAACAGGCCTTGTACCTTAGGCCAACTAGGGAAGGGGGAGTGTTGGGTGTGTTTTCCTGCCAAATGTTTTTACTCCATGCTGCGGATTTTCCCTTTGTTCTGTTTTTTGAGGGCTATTTCATATCTTTGCCTTTTAGCTGCCGCTGTTTAACTGCCATTCTGGACTCTTTATTCTAATTACCTAACATTCCTCCCTCAAGAGATGGGAGGCCCAGTTCTTTGGGAATAGGGACACTGATGTCTCTCTGCCTACTGCTTCCTGAATTGGGACGGCAAGGAGTGTTGGGCCTTTCCCTCTTGTTAGCCTCAAGCTTCAGGGACCTTATGGTGGCGTCTGGTTAAGGGTGAGTGATAAATATTTTCTGTGGTCAGGTGTAGTTCTACATATCCTTGTTGAATTAATTGCATTTTGTAGCTTGCTGACCTGGGCAGAGACAAAACAGGTTAAACGATAACACATGAAGCAATCACAAATAGTATTAATATGGTGATAATGGGTTTTAATAGGGGCATCACCCAATTCCAAATTCTTCTTCATCCTGAGGACTCTCTAGCTCATTCTTTAAGATCCTGTAGGATCTAAATGGTTTCCTTGAGGACTGTGAGACTTTTTTTGACTTGGCTGGAGATGTTTACCCAAAAGCAACACGTGTCACTTAAGATGGCATAAGCCCCTCCTTGTTTAGCCTTCAGGAGATATACTGCCCTTCTATTTTGGAGTACAACCCCTGCCAAGCTGTTGATGGATTTTTTTGGGCCTCTAAGGCCAATACTGTGGCTTTTTATCCCTGCTGCATCATCACTGAAAAATGTATGATTTCTCTTTCCAAGTGAGATATTTCCCTAGACCAGATAAAGCCTTGAATAATATTGTGTCCAATTCTGGGTCCTTCAAGATAGGGCTATATTGGTAATTGAGGTGTCCAGATCTCTCAGGAGAGAGGTTATATGAAGGGAAATTCTGCCTTGCTGTTCAGTCACTCAGTTGTGTCTGACTATTTGCAACCCCATGGACTGCAGCACACCAGGCTTCTCTGTCCTTCACCATCTACTGAAGCTTGCTCAAACTCATGTCCATTGAGTCAGTGATGCCATCCAACCATCCAACTGTCATCCCCTTCTCCTCCTGCCTTCAATCTTTCCCAGCATCAGGGTCTTTTGCAATGAGTTGACTGTTCCCATCAGGTGACCAAAGCACTGGAGCTTCAGCTTCAACATCAGTCCTAATGAATATTCAGGATTGATTTCTTTTAGGATTGACTAGTTTGATCTCCTTGCAGTCCAAGGGACTCTCAAGAGTCTTCTCCAACACCACAGTTCAAAAGCATTAATTCTTCAGCATTCAACCTTCTTTATGGTCCAACTCTCACATCTATACACGACTACTGGAAAAATCACAGCTTTGACTAGACTAGACCTTTTGTAGGTAAAGTACTGTCTCTGCTTTTTAATATGCTATCTAAGATTGTCATAGCTTTTCTTCCAAGGAGCAAGTGTCTTTTAATTTCATGGCTGCAGTCACCATCTGCAGTGATTTTGGAGCCCAAGAAAATAAATTCTGTCACGGTTTCCTTTGTTTCCCCATCTATTTCCCATGAAGTGATGGGAGCAGATGCCATGATCTTTGTTTTTTGAATGTTGAGTTTTAAGCCAGTTTTTCACTCTCCTCTTTCACTTTTGTCAAGAGGCTCTTTAGTTCCTCTTGGCTTTCTGCCATAAGTGTGGTGTCATCTGCATATCTGAGGTTATTGATATTTCTTCTCTCAGTCTTCATTCCAGCTTGTGCTTCCTCCAGCTTGGTATTTCACATGATGTACTCTGCATATAAGATAAATAAGCAAGATGACAATATACAGCTTTGATGTACTCCTTTCCTAATTTGGAACCAGTCCATTGTTGCAAGTCCAGTTCTAACTGTTGCTTCTTGATCTGCATACAGGTTTCTCAGGAGGCAGGTAAGGTGGTCTGGTATTCCCATTTCCTTAAGAATTTTCCAGAGTTTGTTGTGATCCACACAGTCAAAGGCTTTAGCATATTCAAGGAAGCAGAGGTAGATGTTTTTCTGGAATTTTCTTGTTTTTCCTATGATCCAACAGATGTTGGCAATTTGATCTCTGCTTCCTCTGCCTTTTCTAAATCCAGCTTGACCATCTGAAAGTTCATGATTCATGTACTGTTGAAGCCTGGCTTGGAAAATTTTGAGCATTACTTTGCTAGCATGTGAAATAAGTGCAATTGTGTGGTAGTTTGAACATTCTTTGACATTGTCTTTCTTTGTGATTGGAATGAAAACTGACCTTTTCCAGTCCTGTGGCCACTCCTGAATTTTCCATATTTGCTGGAATATAGAGTACATCAGTTTAACAGCATCATCTTTTAGGATTTGAAATAGCTCAGCTAGAATTCCATCACTTCCACTAGCTTTGTTCAAAGTGATGCTTTGTAAGCCCCATGTAACTTCACACTCTAGGGCTTTGCATTCTTCTTAGAACAGCTCAAAGCATCATCTCATAAGGCCTGCTCTAAGAAGGAGCCTAGGTTTGGAATGTCTCCCAAGGTGGCCTTAACTTCTTCGGTTGTGGAATCTTACTCGTGGAGCAACTTTAACAATTGAACAGTCTTTGCCATCTAGTTAGAAGTGTGATATACAAAATTTTTCCACATAGGAAATAGTATTCAACCCCTATTAAGGATACTGTGGTAGGAGTCTGGCAGGCAGGATAAGTGATGACCACCAACAGAGGATGTTTCAAAAAGCCAGAGATAAACTGCTGTCTTTTATAAGCATATACTTGACTAAGTAGGTTGTCCGGGTGGTCTTAGTTGAGGAGGCTGGGGACTTGTAGGTAATAATGACTCCTTGGATTATAATCTTAAATTCCATCTGATCTTCCTCCCAAGGTCAGGTTACTTGTGGGAGAGAGGTTTATATATCTACCCGTAAACCAGGTTAGGTTGTTGTTGTTTGGGAAGCTGTATTATTGGTAATATGCTCTAAGCTATAGAGTGTATTTGTTTTATTTCTATTTGGTCCCAGGTTCAGATCTAGGAGATCTCAGCTAAGAGCTTGTCCAATCAGATGAGGACTATTAATTGAATCCCTGAGGTAATACTCTCCAGGTCATTTGTTGGTGTTTTTTTTTTTCCTAGAGCCTCCCACTAGAAGGCAAAAAGTATTTCTCAGCCAGTGGTGTGCAAAAGAATGTGTCCTTCAGATCCAGGAGAGTAAACCACTTGCAACTGGGTGGGATTTCTCCCAGGATTACATAGGAATCAGGCACTGAGGGGTAGAGGGGGACTACAGTCTCATTTATGATCTGGAGATCTTGAACCACACACCAGATTCCCTCCTTTTTCTTTACAGGGAAGATCGAGGTGTTACATGCTGAATTGGTGGGGACCAATAGCCCACAGGCAAGGAATTTATTTATTAGAGGCTGTAGTCCTTCCTGAGCTTCTCTTCTGAGGGGGTATTGTTTCTGATTTGGAAACTGAGTGGGGTCTCAGGACAATGACAACCAGTCCAGCTCAGTGAGCTCGTCCAGGAGTCTCCTGATCCCACACCTAGGGGTTAATTTTGTCCTCTCAAAGATTTTTTGCCCAATTGGAGAGGCTATAATGGGTTCCTCAGCAGTAATCAGGAGCTGCAGAGCCCTAGGGGCTGAAAACTTCGAATCATAAATATGGTTCCTAGCTTGATGAGTATATCTCTTCCCAATAAGGGGGTAGGGCACTCAGGGACCACCAGAAACTAATGGGAAAACATTTATCCACCCCAGCAACAAAGAAGTGCTCAGATGAATCTTTTTGTAATTGTTTTTCCCATAGCACTCAAAATGATAGAGGTTTGGGAGGAGAAGGCTCCAGAGTAGGAGGTCAGGACAGAGGAGGTAGCCTCTGTGTCAACCCAGAAATTCTTGGACCTACCTGTCACATCCACTTGCACTCTTGGCTCCAGCCCCATGATGGTTATATGTGACAGATGGGCTGGCTGGAGAGGCCTGCTTCAGTCCTATTGAACCATCGTGAGGGAAGGTTTGGTACTTGACTTTTAGGCTCTTGGGTCCCCAGGGCAGAGTGCCACCCAGTGTCCTGACTGATGGCATTTGTGGCAAGCTGTTTTAGGAGGCTTGTCATGATTTTGACAATTTGGCCCAATGTCCTGCCAGGACAGATTAGGCATTTGTTTCATGCCCTGTCATTTAAGGATTCAGGGTTTGCCATAGGGCTTCCCTGAAGGGTGGCCAGGGTCTAGGCATGCTTTATCTCTTTACTTCTCTCCCTTTCCTGGGTCTTGGCTTTCCTCTCCTGTTCTCTGTTATAAAAGGTGTTGGTGGCTGTCTGGACCATCTTGTCTAAAGAGGCAGTAAGGCTCTGTTGCTATAGCTGGTTACTTTTTATTGGGCTGTCTTTAATCCTGAAAGTGAAAGTGAAGTGAAAGTGAACGTTTCTCAGTCGTCTCCTACTCTTTGCGACCTCATAGACTATACAGTCAATAGAAATCTCCAGGCCAGAACACAGGAGTGAGTAGCTGTTCCTTTCTCCAGGGGATCTTCCCAACCCAGGGATCGAACTCAGGTCTCCTGCACTGCAGGTGAATTCTTTACCAGCTGAGCTACCGGGGAAGCCCATCTTTAGTCTTGCCTTTACACAAATCAGAAAATGTTCCTTTTCCCAGATATGCTCAGGGTCATTAAGAGTTTCAGCTGGGATCTGAGGAAGGAACTGCAGTTTACCCCTTGACATGTAAAGTCCTGTAGCATGTTTTTGGGCTTCTTTAAAGACCCTAGTGTCCTTGGGGTCAGATAAAGTTTGGTCAAATAAAACCATGATGTTCACATCAAGTCAGAGGCCAAAGTCATGTGGTAGCATGTGTCTATATATTTGCCTGGGTCATCTATATAGCTTCCCAGTTCTTCCTTGAGTTGTCTTAATTCTAAGAGGGAGAAGGGCTTATGGACCTGGGTTGGTCTGAATTTCCCTCTGGTTTCAACTAAGGATGTACTCAGGCTGGCTCTTGTGGTCGGAATTCTCCTCCAGTTTCAATCAAGGGACATACTTGGGCTGGCTCTTGTGGAGGGAGTGCACCAGGGTATCGGGGCAATTTTGGATATAAGGGAAAAGGAGCACCAGAAGACTCAAGCCTTGAGATAAGCCTTCATGGGGGACTTCTTCCCTTGGTTGTCTGTGACTAACACCATTTGCCTAGTAGGCTAGCTTTTAGGCATACATCAATCCCACACTTAAGACAGAGTCCCTTCATGTCCCTTAGCTGAGAGAAAATTTGGACATAGGGGATCTCTGTCCATTTCCCTTGCTTTTTGCAGAGAAAGTTTAGTTGCAGGATGGTATTGTAATTTAAACTCCAATCCTCAGGTCAGTGTTCCCCATCCCCCAGTGAATATAGTGGCTATGCAGTGTGTGTGTTTTTTTTTTTCTTTTTAAATCTTTTTGCCTCTATATCTTTTTAAAATAATATTAATTAATTTATTTTAATTGGAGGCTAATTACTTTACAATATTTGGTGGTTTTTGCAATACATTGACATGAATCAGCCATGGGTATACATCCTGAAACCCTTCCCACCTCTCTCCCCATCCCATCCCTCAGGATCATCCCAGTGCACTGGTTTTGTGCCCTGTTTCATGCATTGAACTTGGACAGGTGATCTATTTCACATATGGTAATATACATGTTTTAGTGCTATTCTCTCAAACCATCCCACTCTCATCGTCTCCCACAGAGTCCAAAAGTCTGTTTTTTTGTATGTGTGTCTCTTTGCTCTCTCGCATATAGAGTCATCATTACCATCTTTCTAAATTCCATTTATATGCGTTAATATACTGTATTGGTGTTTTTCATTCTGACTTACTTTACTCTGTATAATAGTCTCCAGTTTCATCCACTTCATTACAAATGATTCAAATGTGTTTTTTAATAGTTGAGTAATATTCCATTATGTATATATACCACAGCTTTCTTATCCATTCATCTTCTGATGGACATCTAGGTTGCTTCCATGTCCCAGCTATTGTAAAAAGTGCTGCGATGAACATTGGGATACACTCGTCTCTTTCAATTCTGGTTTCCTTGGTGTGTGTGCCCAGCAGTGGGATTGCTTGGTTGAATGGCAGTTCTATTTCCAGTTTTTTAAAGGAATCTCCACACTGTTCTCCATAGTGGCTGTACTAGTTTGCATTCCCATCAACAGTGTAAGAGGGTTCTCGTTTTTCCACATCCTTTCCAGCATTTATTGTTTGTAGACTTTTTGATGGCAGCCATTCTGACTAGCATGAGATGATACCTCATAGTGGTTTTGATTTCCATTTCTCTGAAAATGAATGATCTTGGGCATCTTTTCATGGGTTTGTTGGCCATCTGTATGTCTTCTATGGAGAAATGTCTGTTTAGTTCTTTGGCCCATTTTTTGATTGGGTCGTTTATTTTTCTGGAATTGAGCTGTAGTAGTTGCTTGTATATTTTTGAGATTAGTTATTTGTCAGTTGCTTCATTTGCTATTATTTTCTCCCATTCTGAAGGCTGTCTTTTCGCCTTGCTTATAGTTTCCTTTGTTGTGCAGAAGCTTTTAAGTTTAATTAGGTCCCATTTGTTTATTTTTGCTTTTATTTCCAATATTCTGGGAGGTGGGTCATAGAGGATCCTGCTGTGATGCATGTCGGAGAGTGTTTTGTCTATGTTCTCCTCTAGGAGTTTTCTAGTTTCTGGTCTTACGTTTAGATCATTCATCCATTTTGAGTTTATTTTTGTGTATGGTGTTAGAAAGTGTTCTAGTTTCATTCTTTTACAAGTGGTTGACCAGTTTTCCCAGAACCACTTGTTAAAGAGATTGTCTTTTCTCCATTGTATATTCTTGCCTACTTTGTCAAAGATAAAGTGTCCATAGGTGCATGGATTTATCTCTGGGCTTTCTATTTTGTTCCATTGATCTATATTTCTGTCTTTGTGCCAGTACCATACTGTCTTGATGACTGTGGCTTTGTAGTAGAGCCTGAAGTCAGGCAGGTTGATTCCTCCAGTTCCATTCTTTTTTCTCAAGATTGCTTTGGCTATTTGAGGTTTTTTGTATTCCCATACAATTTGTGAAATTATTTATTCTAGCTCTGTGAAAAATACCAAGGGTAGCTTGATAGGGTAGTATACTTTGGGTAGTATACTCATTTTCACTATATTCATTCTTCCGATCCATGAACATAGTATATTTCTTAATCTATTTGTGTCCTCTTAGATTTCTTTCACCAGTGTTTTATAGTTTTCTTATATAGGTCTTTGGTTTCTTTAGGTAGATTTATTCCTAAGTATTTTATTCTTTTCATTGCAATGGTGAATGGGATTGTTTCCTTAATTTCTCTATTTTCTCATTATTAGTGTATAGGAATGCAAGGGATTTCTGTGTGTTGATTTTATATCCTGAAACTTTACTACATTCATTGATTAGCTCTAGTAATTTTCTGGTGGAGTCTTTAGGGTTTTCTATGTAGAGGATCATGTCATCTGTAAACAGTGAGAGTTTTACTTCTTCTTTTCCAATCTGGATTCGTTTTCTTTCTTTTTCTGCTGTGACTGCTGTGGCCAAAACTTCCAAAACTGTGTTGAATAGTAGTGGTGAAAGTGGACACCCTTGTCTTGTTCCTGACTTTAGGAGAAATGCTTTCAATTTTTCACCATTGAGGAAAATGTTTGCTGTGGGTTTGTCATATATAGCTTTTATAATGTTGAGGTATGTTCCTTCTATTCCTGCTTTCTGGAGAGTTTTTATCATAAATGGATGTTGAATTTTGTCAAAGGCTTTCTCTGCATCTATTGAGATATTCGTATGACTTTTATTTTTCAATTAGTTAATGTGGTGTATTACCACATTGATTGATTGATTTGTGGATATTGAAGAATCCTTGCATCCCCGGGATAAAGCCCGCTTGGTCAGGTGTATGATCTTTTTAATGTGTTGTTGGATTCTGATTGCTAGAATTTTGTTAAGGATTTTTGCATCTATGTTCGTCAGTGATATTGGCCTGTAGTTTTCTTTTTTTGTGGCATCTTTGTCAGGTTTTGGTATTAGGGTGATGGTGGCCTCATAGAATGAGTTTGGAATTTTACCTTCCTCTGCAATTTTCTGGAAGAGTTTGGGTAGGATAGGTGTTAGCTCTTCCCTAAATTTTTGGTAGAATTCATCTGTGAAGCCGTCTGGACCTGGGCTTTTGTTTGCTGAAAGATTTCTGATTATAGTTTCAATTTCCATGCTTGTGATGGGTCTGTTAAGATTTTCTATTTCTTTCTGGTTCAGTTTTGGAAAGTTGTACTTTTCTAAGAATTTGTCCATTTCTTCCAAGTTGTCCATTTTATTGGCACATAATTGCTGATACTAGTCTCTTATGATCCTTTGCATTTCTGTGTCTTCTGTTGTGATCTCTCCATTTTCATTTCTAATTTTATTGATTTGATTTTTTCTCCCTTTGTTTCTTGATGAGTCTGGCTGATTATTTGTCAATTTTATTTATCCTTTTAAAGAACCAGCTTTTGGCTTTGTTGATTTTTGCTATGGTCTCTTTTGTTTCTTTTGCATTTATTTCTGCCATAATTTTAAAGATTTCTTTGCTTCTACTAACCCTGGGGTTCTTCATTTCTTCCTTTTCTAGTTGCTTTAGGTGTAGAGTTAGGTTATTTATTTGACTTTTGTTTGTTTCTTGATATATGCCTGTATTGCTATGAACTTTCTCCTTAGCACTGCTTTTACAGTGTCCCACAGGTTTTGGGTTGTTGTATTTTCACTTTCATTCATTTCTGTGCATTTTTTTATTTTTGATTTCTTCTGTGATTTGTTGGTTATTCAGCAGCATGTTGTTCAGCCTCCCTTTGTTGGAATTTTTAATAGTTTTTCTCCTGTAATTGAGATCTAATCTTTCTGCATTGTGGTCAGAAAAGATGCTTGGAAAGATTTAAACTTTTTTGAATTTATCAAGGCTAGATTTGTGTCCCAGGATGTGATCTATCCTGGAGAAGGTTCCGTGTGCACTTGAGAAAAAGGTGAAATTCACTGTTTGGGTGAAATGTCCTATAGATATCAATTAGGTCTAACTGGCCTATTGTACCATTTAAAATTTGTGTTTCTTTGTTAATTTTATGTTCAGTTGATCTTTCCATAGTTGTGAGTGGGGTATTAAAGTCTCCCACTATTATTGTGTTATTGTTAATTTCCCCTTTCATACTTGTTAGCATTTGTCTACATATTGTGGTGCTCCTATGTTGGGCATATATATATTTATAATTGTTATATCTTCTTGGATTGATCCTGTGATCATTATGTAGTGTCCTTCTTCGTCTCTTTTCACAGCCTTTGTTTTAAAGTCTATTTTATCTGATATGAGTATTGCTACTCCTGCTTTCTTTTGGTCTCTATTTGCATGGAATATCTTTTTCCAGCCCTTCACTTTCAGTCTTTATGTGTCACCTGTTTTGAAGTGGGTGTCTTGTAGACAACATATATAGGGGTCTTGTTTTTGTATCCATTCAGCCAGTCTTTGTCTTTTGGTTCGGGCATTCAACCCATTTATCTTTAAGATAATTACTGGAGATCAGTGGAGAAATAACTCCAGAAAGAATGAAGGGATAGAGCGAAAGCAAAAACAATACCCAGTTGTGGATATGACTGGTGATAGAAGCAAAGGCCAATGCTGTAAAGAGCAATAATAGGAAACTGGAATGTCAGGTCCAGGAATCAAGGCAAATTGGAAGTGGTCAAACAAGAGATGGTAAGAATGAATGTCAACATTTAGGAATCAGCGAGCTAAAATGGACTGGAATGGGTGAATTTTACTCAGATGACCTTTATATCTACTACTGTGGGCAGGAATCCCTTAGAAGAAAGGGAGTAGTCATTATGGTCCACAAAAGAGTCTGAAATGCAGTCCTTGGATGCAGTCTAAAAATGACAGAATGATCTCTGTTTGTTTCCAAGGCAAACCATTCAATATCACAGTAATCCAAGTCTATGCCCCAACCAGTAATGCTGAAGAAGCCGAAGTTGAATGGTTCTATGAAGACCTACAAGACCTTTTAGAACAAACGCCCAAAAAAGATGTCCTTTTCATTATGGGGTACTGGAATGCAAAAGTAGGAAGTCGAGAAACGCCTGGGGTAACAGGCAAATTTGGCCTTGGAATACAGAATGAAGCAGGGCAAAGACTAATAGAGTTTTGCTAAGAAAATGCACTTGTCATAGCAAACACCCTCTTCCAATAACACAAGAGGAGACTCTACACAAGACATCACCAAATGGTCAACACTGAATTCAGATTGATTATATTCTTTGCAGCCAAAGATGGAGAAGCTCTATACAGTCACCAAAAACAAGACCAGAAGCTGACTGTGGCTCAGATCATGAACTCCTTATTGCCAGATTCAGACTTAAATTGAAGAAAGTAGGGAAAACCACTAGACCATTCAGGTATGACCTAAGTCAAATCCCTAATATATACAGTGGAAGTGAGAAATAGATTTAAGGGACTTGATCTGATAGACAGAGTGCCTGATGAACTATGGACTGAGGTTCGTGTCATTGTACAGGAGACAGGGATCAAGAGCATCCCCATGGAAAAGAAATGCAAAAAAACAAAATGGCTGTCTGAGGAGGCCTTAAAAATAGCTGTGAAAAGAAGAGAAAACAAAAGCAAAGGAGAAACGGAAAGATATAAGCATCTGAATGCAGAATTCCAAAGAATAGCAAAAGAGATAAAAAAGCATCCCTCAATGATCAATGCAAAGAAATAGAGGAAAACAACAGAATAGGAAAGACTAGAGATCTCTTCACGAAAATTAGATACCAAGGGAACATTTCATGCAAAGATGGGCTTGATAAAAGACAAAATGGTAGGGACCTAACAGAAGCAGTAGATATTAAGAAGAGGTAACAGGAATACACAGAACTGTACAAAAATGATCTTCACAACCAAGATAATCATGATGATGTGATCACTCACCTAGAGCCAGACATTCTGGAATGTGAAGTCAAATGGGCATGAGAAAACATCACTATGAACAAAGCTAGTGGAGGTGATGGAATTCCAGTTGAGCTATTTCAAATCCTGAAAGATGAGGCTGTGAAAGTGCTGCACTCAATATGCCAGCAAATTTGGAAAACTCAGCAGTGGCCACAGGACTGGAAAAGTCAGTTTTCATTCCAATCCCAAAGAAAGGCAATGCCAAAGAATGCTCGAACTACCGCACAATTGCACTCATCTCATACGCTAGTAAAGTAATGCTCAAAATTCTCCAAGCCAGGCTTCAGCAATACGTGAATTATGAACTTCCTGATGTTCAAGCTGGTTTTAGAAAAGGCAGAGGAACCAGAAATCAAATTGCCAACATCTGCTGGATCACGGAAAAAGCAAGAGAGTTCCAGAAAAACATCTATTTCTGCTTTATTGACTATGCCAAAGCCTTTGACTGTGTGAATCGCAAGAAACTGTGGAAAATTCTGAAAGAGATGGGAATACCAGAACACATTACCTGCCTCTTGTGAAACCTATATGCAGGTCAGGAAGCAACAGTCAGAACTGGACATGGAACAACAGACTGGTCCAAATAGAAAAAGGAGTACATCAAGGCTGTATATTGTCACCCTGCTTATTTAACTTCTATGCAGAGTACATCATGAGAGGCGCTGGGCTGGAGGAAGCACATTCTGCAATCAAGATTGCTGGGAGAAATATCAATAACCTCAGATATGCAGATAACACCACCCTTATGGCAGAAAGTGAAGAGGAACTAAAATACCTCTTGATGAAATTGAAAGAGGAGACCAAAAATGTTGGCTTAAAGCTCAACATTCAGAAAATGAAGATCATGGCATCTGGTCCCATAATTTCATGGGAAATAGATGGGGAAACAGTGGACACAGTGTCAAACTTTATTTTTTTGGGCTCCAAAATCACTGCAGATGGTGACCGCAGCCATGAAATTAAAAGGCCCTTACTCCTTTGAAGAAAAGTTATGACCAACCTAGATAGCATATTGAAAAGCAGAGACATTACTTTGCCCACAAAGGTCTATATAGTCAAGGCTATGGTTTTTCTAGTGGTCATATATGGATGTGAGAGTTGGACTGTGAAGAAAGCTGAGCACCGAAGAATTGATGCTTTTGAACTGTGGTGTTGGAGAAGACTCTTGAGAGTCCCTTGGATTGCAAGGAGATCCAACCAGTCCATTCTGAAGGAGATCAGCCCTGGGATTTCTTTGGAAGGAATGATGTTAAAGGTAAAACTCCAGTACTTTGGCCACCTCATGCGAAGAGTTGACTCTGGAAAAGATTCTGATGCTGGGAAGGATTGGGGGCAGGAGGTGAAGGGGGCAACAGAGGATGTGATGGCTGGATGGCCTCACTGACTTGATGGACGTGAGTCTGAAAGAACTCCGGGAGTTGGTGATGGACAGGGAGGCCTGGCGAGCTGCAGTTCATGGGGTCACAAAGAGGCGGATACGACTGAGTGACTGAACTGAACTGAACTGAACTGATGATCCCGTTGCCATTTACTTTATTGTTTTGGGTTCGAGTTTATACACCCTTTTTGTGTTTCCTGTCTAGAGAATATCCTTTAGCATTTGTTGGAGAGCTGGTTTGGTGGTGCTGAATTCTCTGAGCTTTTGCTTTTCTGTAAAGCTTTTGATTTCTCCTTCATATTTGTGAGATCCTTGGTGGGTACAGTATTCTGGGCTGTAGGTTATTTTCACTCATCACTTTAAGTATGTCTTGCCATTCCCTCCTGGCCTGAATAGTTTTTATTGAAAGATCAGCTGATATCCTTATGGGAATCCCCTTGTGTGTTTTTTGTTGTTTTTCCCTTGCTGCTTTTAATATTTGTTCTTTGTGTTTGATCTTTGTTAATTTGATTAAAATGTGTCTTGGGGTGTTTCACCTTGGGTTTATCCTGTTTGGGACTCTCTGGGTTTCTTGGACTTGGGTGATTATTTCCTTCGCCATTCTAGGGAAGTTTTCAACTATTGTCTCCTCAAGTATTTTCTCATGGTCTTTCTTTTTGTCTTCTTCTTCTGGGACTCCTTTGATTCAGATGTTGTCCTTTTATATTTATATTTAAATATAAATATTTATATTTAAATATAAACATAAATATAAAAATAGTTATTATAAATATTTATATTTAATATTGTCCTGGAGTTCTCTGACATTGTCCTCATTTCTTTTAATTGGTTTTTCTTTTTTCCTCTCTGATTCATTTATTTTTACCATTCTATTTTCTACTTCACTAATCCTATCTTCTGCCTCCATTATTCTACTATTTGTTGCCTCCAGAGTGTTTTTTGTCTCATTTATTGCATTATTCATTATATATTGACTCTTTTTTATTTCTTCTAGGTCCTTGTTAAACCTTCCTTGCATTTTCTCAATCCTTATCTCCAGGTTATTTATCTGTGATTCCATTTTGATTTCAAATTTTTGGATCATTTTCACTATCATTATTTGGAATTCTTTATCAGGTAGATTCCATATCTCTTCCTCTTTTGTTTGGTTTGGGTGGCATTTATCCTGTTCATTTACCTGCTGGGTATTCCTCTGTCTCTTCATCTTGTTTATATTGCTGAGTTTGGGGTGGCCTTTCTGTATTCTGGCAGGTTTTGGAGTTTTCTTTATTGTGGAGTTTCCTTGCTGTGGGTGGGGTTGTACGGGTGGCTTGTTAAGGTTTCCTAGTTAGGAAGCTTGTGTAGGTGTTCTGGTGGGTGGAGCTGGATTTCTTCTCTCTGGAGTACAATGAAGTGTCCAGTAATGAGTTATGAGAGGTCAGTGGGTTTGGAGTAACTTTGAGCAGCCTGTATATTGAAGCTCAGGGCTGTGTTCTTGTGTTGCTGGAGAATTTGCATGGTATGTCTTGCTCTGGAACTTGCTGGCCTTTGGGTGGTGCTTGGTTTTAGTGTAGGTATGGAGGCGTTTGATGAGCTCCATTCAATTAATGTTCCCTGGAGTCAGGAGTTCTCTGGTGTTCTCAGGATTTGGATTTAAGCCTCCTGCTTCTGGTTTTCAGTCTTATTTTTACAGTAGCCTCAAGACTTCTCCATCTATACAGCACTGTTGACAAAATATCTATGTTAAAGATGAAAAGTTTCTCCACAGTGAGGGACACCCAGAGAGGTTCACAGAGTTTCATGGAGAAGAGAAGAGGGAGGAGGGAGATAGAGGTGACCACTATGAGATGAGGTGGAATAAAAAGAGGACAGAGCAAGCTATCCAGTAATCAATTCCTTATGTCCTGCTCCACAGTCTGAACCACTCAGAGATGTTCACGAAGTTATACACAGAAGAGAAGAGGGAGGAAGGGGACAGAAGTGGCCAGGAGGATAAAGGGGGAAATCAAAAGGAGAGAGACGGATTCAGCCAGTAATCAGTTCCCTAAGTGTTCTCCACCGTCTGGAACACACAAAGCGATTCACAGAGTTGGGTAGAGAAGAGAAGGGGGAGGAGGGAGATAGAGGCGACCTGGTGGAGAAAAAGGAGAGTCCAAAGTGGGGAGAGAGCAGTCAAGCCAGTAATTTCACTCCCAAGTAAAAATTTGTACTAAAGATTGGGTTCTTAAAGGTACAAATTGATAACAAATACAAAAAAGCAAAGATTAAAAATCTAGAGTAGGGGTTGGATTTTCAAAAATACAATATTAAAGAAAAGAAGAAAAAACATAAGAAAACAAAACAAAGTCACAAAATTATAAAAAAATATATATATGCATATATGAAGTTTGCTTTAAAAAATAGGGTTTTTTTTTTTTTTTTTGTAAAGTACTAGTAGGTTATAAAAATGAAAAAGGAGTAATAGAGGACTTAAAAATTTAAAAAAAATTAAAAAAAAGAATGATCATGAAAATAGTAAAAATATATCTAGGACTATCTCTGGTGTTGTGGGCAGTGTGGGGTCAGTTCATTTTTGTATAGTTCCTTGGTCCAGGTTATATTTCTCAAGATCTATAGGCCCCTTCCTATGTAGTTGGTACTAACGCCAGGGTTTTAATCTATTGCACCTATCACTTCCAAGCTGGTTCCCAATATTTTAGCTTCTTCTGTTTGCTGGTCTCTTCAGTTTCTGATTTCCACCCTGACACAATGGGGGCGGTGTGGACACTTTTTTTAGGCTCACTTGTTCAGTCGCGCTGTGGGGAGGGAGGGACGCTGCAAACAAATAACACTGGCGTGTGCTCGCAGTGTCTCAGCCACACTGGGCCTGCTCACAGTGCATGTGCCCTCCCTGCCCACACTGCTGAGGCTCTAGTTTGCTCCGCCGGGAACCGTCCAAGGCCTGGCCTGGGCTGCATGCACCTCCCAAGTCTAAGCTGCTCAAGTTCAGACACTCAGGAAGTCCTCAGAGGCGCAGACTCGGTTGGGCCTGCGTTTTGTGCCCTTCCCAGATCCGAGCAGCTCAGGTGATGAGGTGTTTGGCGAGTGCAGTTGCTGAGACTTATCGCCTCCTCCATCCCTGCCACTTGGTTTTTTGGGTGTACAACCGGCACACCTTCTCAGGCGGATGTTGACTGTCCAGAACCCCAAGAAGTCTTAGTTAGCAAAGAAGCCTGCTTGTGGTTTGGTAGATAATGTCTCTCTGGGGCTGTGATTGTCCCCTTCCGGCTCTGGCTGCCTGTCACCGGAGGATGGTCTGCAGCCGAGTAACTCTGTATAGTCCTTTGTTCTGTGAGCAGGTCTGGTGGTGTATTATGTTAGGGCTTTTTGCGTGGTAGCTATCCCACAGTCTGGTTTGCTAGCCCAAGTTAGTTCCCTCAGATTGCTCCTGGGGCATTCAGGCCTGGTCCTTACTCTAAACAATGCAGCCCGTGCCTCCCTGCCCAGCCCCCGCTTGCTAGTGGGGGGGAGGTGCAGGCGTCTGCGCTGATTCTCCACTGGGGGAGTTACCTTTGGGCATGTAATCTGTGGGTTTTAATTATTTATTTATTTTTCCTCCCAGTTATGTTGCCCTCTGTAGTTCTAAGGCTCGCCACAGACTCGGCAGTGAGAGTGTTTCCTGGTGTTTGGAAACTTCTCTTTTTTTAAGACTCCCTTCCTGGGATGCAACTCTGTCCCTACCTCTTTTGTCTCTTTTTTTGTCTTTTATATCTTTTCCTACCTTTCTAATGTATTTCTTTTCTTTAAGTTTCATCCATTGAGACAATGGACTGCTTTTCTGGGTGCCTGATGTCCTCTGCTGGCATTCAGAAATGGTTGTTTTTTTGTGGAATTTACTCAGCATTTAAATGTTCTTTTTGATGAATTTGTGGGGAGAAAGTGGTCTCCCCATCCTATTCCTCCTCCATCTTAGGACCAACCCCTGTTTGTATTTTTAATTTATTTTTGCTTTTATTTCCAATATTCTGGGAGGTGTTTTTTCCCTGTAGTTGACATCTAATCTTACTGCATTATGATCAGAAAAGATGCCTGAAATGATTTCAGTTTTTTTGAATTTACCAAGGCTAGACTTATGGACCAGGATGTGGTCTATCCTGCAGAATGTTTCGTGTGCACTTGAGGAAAAATAAATTGCTTTGGGTAGTATACTCATTTTCACTATATTGAAATGAACATGGTATATTTCTCCATTGTGAAATTCATTGTTTTGGGGTGAAACGTCCTATAGATATTAATTATGTATAAATGGTCCACTGTACAATTTAAAGTTTGTGTTTCCTTGCTAATTTTCTGTTTGGTTGATTTATCCATAGGTGTGAGTAGGGTATTAAAGTCTCCCACTATCATTGTGTTACTGTTAATTTCCCTTTTCATCCTTGTTAATATTTGCCTTATGTATTGAGGTACTCCTATGTTGGGTGCATATATATTTATAATTGTTATATCTTCTTGGATTGATCCTTTGATCATTATGTTGTATCCTTCTTTGTCTCTTTTCATGGCCTTTATTTCAAAGTCTATTTTATCTGATATGAGTATGGCTACTCCTGTTTTCTTTTGGTCTCAATTGCATGAAATATCTTTTTCTAGTCCTTCACTTTCAGTCTGTATATGTCCCTTGGTTTGAGGTGGGTCTCTTGTAGACAGCACATATAGGGGGTCTTTCTTCGTATCCATTTGGCCAGTCTTTGTCTTTTGGTTGGGGCATTCAACCCATTTACATTAAGGTAATTATTGGTAAGTATGATCCCATTGCCATTTACTTTGTTGTTTTGGGTTCAAGTTTATAAACCTTTTCTGTGATTCCTATCTAGAGAAGTTCCTTTAGCATTTTGTTGAAGAGATGGTTTTGTGGTGCTGAATTCTCAGCTTTTGCTTGTCTGTAAAACTTTTGATTTCTTCATCATATTTGAATGAGATCCTTGCTGGGTACAGTAATCTGGATTGTAGATTTTTCTCTTTCATCATTTTAAGTATGTCCTGCCATTCCCTTCTGGCCTGAAGAGTTTCTATTGAAAGATCAGCTATTATCCTAACGGGGATGTTACTTGTTGTTTTTCCTTTGCTGCTTTTAATATTTGCTCTTCGTGTTTGATCTTCATTAGTTTGATTAATATGTGTGAACTGGGATCTTTATCCTTGGGTTTATCCTGTTTGGGACTCTCTGGGTTTCTTGGATTTGGGTGGCTATTTCCTTCCCCATTTCAGGCAAGTTTTCAACTATTATCTCCTCAAGTATTTTCTCACAGCCTTTCTTTTTGTCTTCTTCTTCTGGGATGCCTATGATTTGAATGTTGGAATGTTTAACATTGTCCCAGAGGTCTCTGAGATTGTCCTCATTTCTTGTGATTCTTTTTTTCTTTTTTCCTCTCTGCTTCATTGATTTCCACTATTCTGTCTTCCACCTCACCTATCCTATCTTCTGCCTCAGTTATTCTACTGTTGGTTTCTTCCAGAGTACTTTTGATCTCCGTTATTGCATTATTCATTATTCTATGTCTTTGTTAAACATTTCTTGCATCTTCTCAATCCTTGTCTCTAGTCTATTTATCTGTAACTCTATTTTGTTTTCAAGATTTTGGATCATCTTTAGTATCATTATTCTGAATTCTTTTTCAGGTAGACTCCCTGTCTCCTCTTTTTTTGTTTGGCTTGGTGGGCATTCATCATGTTCCTTTACATGCTGTATATTTCTCTGCCTTTTAATTTTATTTAGATTGCTGTGTTTGGGGTGGTCTTTCTGTAGGCTGGAAGTTTATGGTTCCTCTTTATTGTGGAGCTTGCTCTCTGTGGGTGGGGAGGACTAGTGCCTTGTCAAGGTTTCCTAGTTAGGGGAGCTTGTTTCTGTGTTCTGGTGGGTGTAGCTCTGTCTCTTCTCTTCTCTATGAAGTGCAATGGAGTGTCCAGTAGTGATTTCTGGGGTGTCTATGGGCTTGGTATGGCTTTGGGCATCCTGTCTTTTAGTGCTCAGTGTTGTGTTCTTGCTTTGCTGGATAATTAGTATGGTATATCTTGCTCTGGAACTTGTTGACCCTTTGTTGGAGCTTGGTTTCAGTGTAGGTATGGAGGCTTTTGGATGAGCTCTTGTCTATTAATGTTCCCTGGAATCAGGAGTTCTCTGATGTTCTCAAGTTTTGGAGTTAAGCCTCCTGCCTTTGGCTTTCAGTCTTATTCTTACTGTAGCCTCAAGGCTCATTTTGAAGGGAACAGGCTGCCTTTCTGGGTGCCTGGTGTCCTCCACCAGTGTTCAGAAGTTGTTTCGTGGAAGTTGTTCAGCATTCAAATGATCTTTTGATGAATTTGTGGGGGAGAAGGTGGTCTCTTGGTCCTATTCCTCTGCCATTTTGGGACTACCCCCTGCAGCTATGCAGTTTTACAAAATAATCTCAAGCATCTTAGCCTTAGAGTCTTAGGGTCGAAGAGCTTCCAGTTATCAAGGATGTATCTCAAGGGCATCTGTGGGAAGTGGATTTTTTTTCCCATCTAAAGTAATCACAGGAAAAGCTAATAGGATCCCATGGGTGGACTTCTCTGGGCTGACGCTTATCCTTCCCAGCACTGGGGCAACCTGAGAGCTGAGCGTCCTTGTGTCAAGATGCAGATCCCTGGGCAGGTGAAGGGAGGTCAACCTCCTGGGATCCCAGAGGTGGAGTTAGGCATTCCCAAGGTCTCCAGCATGACTAGTGCTGAGTAGGATTAAGACATTGTGTTCTGAGAGCCAAGCATCCCTCAGTCAGGACATGGATGCCAAGGGAGCTTGAGAGACTTCTTGGGATCCCCTTTACTGGAATTGGGTGTCCCCAGGGTTTCCAGAGAGGAGTGTCACATGGACCTGAATGGGAGAAGTGGTCAGACTTGTTGTCAGTTTGTCCACCTCAGTTGGAAATAAATAGCATGATGAAGAGCAATCCAAGCCTATGCCCTGAAACTGGGAACTTGACGAAATAGCTGCAAATCTAATTTTGTATTGTCCTGAGGGATGTAGTCATTGATTTTTCAATTTTTAAGAAAAATTTTCTGAGTCAACCAGTTAGAGCCTTGGAATGGAGAAATCCCCCAAGGTAACCCAGAAGTGCTAGACATAGATAACTGGCCACAAACCCAACAATTCGATTGATTTTTTAAATTAGCATAGGATCACGTCTATGATAGAAAAATATTTGATTTAAATGCAAAGATCTAAGAAATCAAGAAATCATTATAAAAAAAACATGATGAATCATATGAATCAAGGCTCTTGAATGAGTTGTCCTACTTCTGATGTCATCTTTTTATCCTCGTGTGAGTGAAATTTTTCCCTCTGTTTGAGCATTGTTTTAAGGTGATTTTGAGGTTGCAGTTCTCTCTATAGGCCATTCCAGTGCAGGGACCCTTTGTCAGTGGAAGCTAACCCTAGAGTTAATTTTCTTTTAGTTTCACTGTACGTGAGCCAGTTAATACCTGATAAGGGTCATTCTGTCCAGGTTGGTAATAGTCCTTTGCATTGTGTCTTTTCCAGAACCTATAATCCTCTGTTGTAGGCCACAGGGCATCTGATTGCCCTCCAAAGACATTACTGAGATAAGCTTTAGAAACAAATTTAGAGTATCTCTTAATAACTCAATTAAAGTTTTTAGTAATATGAGAAAACAGAAAAGGAAGAGCTGGGAAGTGAGCCTTGGCAAACATAGACCTTAATTAACAAAATTAGAATTTAATATTTAGTGAAACATAAAGAAAATTTTCCTTCATAAGGACAGATTAACTCTGCAGCCAGGGAGGCTTTATCCCATCAAATAAAAATGAGATATGTTACACGGCTGGGGAAAGCCAAGTGACCATCTTGTGTTTCCCACAACCCAACTTGATTTATAGTTAGTTTACCCATTTTAATTTCCCCAATTTAGGAGTAGACTGTTGCCATGTTTTAAGGACATTAGGATAGCAGGCATCTGACAATGAGGGATTAATTTTTGTAAAAGCAAAATAAAGATCATGGTCAGTTCAGTTAGTCAGTTCAGTCGCTCAGTCGTGTCTGACTCTTTGCGACCCCATGAACTGCAGCTTGCCAGGCCTCCCTGTCCATCACCAACTCCCGGAGTTCACTCAGACTCACGTCCATCGAATGGGTGATGCCATCCAGCCATTTCATCCTCTGTTGCCCCCTTCTCCTCCTACCCCCAATCCCTCCCAGCATCAGAGTCTTTTCCAATGAGTCAATTCTTTGCATGAGGTGGCCAAAGTACTGGAGTTTTACCTTTAACATCATTCCTTCCAAAGAAATCCCAGGGCTGATCTCCTTCAGAATGGACTGGTTGGATCTCCTTGCAGTCCAAGGGACTCTCAAGAGCCTTCTCCAACACCACAGTTCAAAAGCATCAATTCTTCGGCGCTCAGCCTTCTTCACAGTCCAACTCTCACATCCATACATGACCACAGGAAAAACCATAGCCTTGACTAGACGGACCTTTGTTGGCAAAGTAATGTCTCTGCTTTTGAATATGCTATATAGGTTGGTTATAACTTTCCTTCCAAGGAGTAAGCATCTTTTAAATTCATAGCTGCAGACACCATATGCAGTGATATTGGAGCCCAGAAAAATAAAGTCTGACACTGTTTCCACTGTTTCCCCATCTATTTCCCATGAAGTGATGGGACCAGATGCCATGATCTTAGTTTTCTGAATGTTGAGCTTTAAGCCAACTTTTTCACTCTCCTCTTTTACTTTCATCAAGAGGCTTTTGAGTTCCTCTTCAATTTCTGCCATAAGGCTGGTGTAATCTGCATATCTAAGGTTATTGAGATTTCTCCCGGCAATCCTGATTCCAGCTTGTGCTTCTTCCAGTCCAGCGTTTCTCATGATGTTCTCTGCATAGAAGTTAAATAAGCAGAGTGACAATATAAAGCACTGATGCACTCCTTTTCCTATTTGGAACCAGTCTGTTGTTCCATGTCCAGTTCTAACTGTTGCTTCCTGACCTGCATACAGATTTCTCAAGAGGCAGGTCAGGTGGTCTGGTATTCCCATCTCTTTCAGAATTTTCCACAGTTTCTTGTGATCCACACAGTCAAAGGCTTTGGCATAGTCAATAAAGCAGAAATGGATGTTTTTCTGGAACTCTCTTGCTTTTTCCATGATCCAGCAGATGTTGGCAATTTGATCTCTGGTTCCTCTGCCCTTTCTAAAACCAGCTTGAACATCTGGAATTTCACGGTTCACGTATTGCTGAAGCCTGGCTTGGAGAATTTTGAGCATTACTTTACTAGCGTATGAGATGAGTGCGATTGTGCGGTAGTTTGAGCATTCTTTGGCATTGCCTTTCTTTGGGATTGGAATGAAAACTGACCTTTTCCAGTCCTGTGGCCACTGCTGAGTTTTCCAAATTTGCTGGCATATTGAGTGCAGCACTTTCACAGCCTCATCTTTCAGGATTTGAAATAGCTCAACTGGAATTCCATCACCTCCGCTAGCTTTGTTCGTAGTCATGCTTTCTAAGGCCCAATTGACTTCACATTCCAGGATGTCTGGCTCTATGCCAATGATCACATCATCATGATTATTTGGGTCGTCAAGATCTTTTTCATACAGTTCTTCTGTGTATTCTTGCCACCTCTTCTTAATATCTTCTGCTTCTGTTAGGTCCATACCGTTTCTTTCTTTTATCGAGTCCATCTTTGCATGAAATATTCCCTTGGTATCTCTAATTTTCTTGAAGAGACCTCTAATCTTTCCCATTGTATTGTTTTCCTCTATTTCTTTGCATTGATCGCTGAGGAAGGCTTTCTTATCTCTTCTTGCTATTCTTTGGAACTCTGCATTCAGATGGTACATGTAAATAAAGCTCAGCCTTATTTACTTTACCAGAGTAAGAAAAGCTTTTAAAAACAAATATAAATCAGTTAAAAGCAAAGAAATTCACACTGTCTGTTATTAAATACCGCATTCCTAGATAACTTTGTTTTCTTAACAGAAAGGAAAAAAAAAAAAAAAAAACAGTCTGGCACCAGGTTACTATTAATTATAAAATTTGTTTATCTGGTTAATCTTAAAAAATGTTTACCATAAACCTTAAAGAAGCAGTGGTATTTTTGCAAAAGCATCAGAAATGAACCACAGAAGACATATTTAGAATCTGATTACATTGCAGTTGACAAAGCAACCTGGTTATTGCTGTGTCATGTAACACTTTAATATGATAATTAGAATTATAACTGACAATATTTTTGCAGGACATATCAGATCTTTATGAATTTCACATAATTTTTAGACTACCTGCATTAGTGTCATTTACCATATAATATAGCCTGAAAAGATTTGTTAGTTATTGACAGTACTTCCCATGTACCTTTAACATATTAAATGAACCTAATTAGTTTAATATCCTTCTTTGGGATGTGTCAGGGACCCTCAGAAACACCTCAAGGTTAGCTAGAAGTCAAAACAACTTCTGGAGAAGGCAATGGCACCCCACTCCAGTACTCTTGCCTGGAAAATCCCATGGATGGAGGAGCCTGGTGGGCTGCAGTCCATGGGGTCGCTAAGAGTCAGACATGACTGACCACTTTTCACTTTCATTATTGGAAGGAAATGGCAACCCGCTCCAGTGTTCTTGCCTGGAAAACCCAGGGGCGGGAGAGCCTGGCGGGCTGCCATCTATGGGGTCGCACTGAGTCCTACATGACTGAGGCGACTTAGCAGCAGCAGCACCAGCAGCAAAACAACTCCATTCGACTTTAAGGAAGTTTTTCCAAAAATATGTAAAAGGTTTATAACATTCAGTGAGATAGGATCATGCAGTTCACTGTGAAACAACAGTTATTCACTTAGCAATAGTAACAAGAGATTTCAAAGGTAAACACAGAACAGATCATTTAAAAGGAAAATAAACAATATCCATTATCAAAAGCAATTTAACATTTTAAGAAAACTTGTACCATGCACCCTACATCTCTTAAGAAACCATGAAATATCCTTTATATCAGTACAGTACTCTATAGATTGGTAAATATAAATCACTTAAAGCTCTTACCTCATTTGCATTTTCTTTCCTTTAAAGTTTCTTTGCATCGTCACTTTCTTTGCTGACAATTTGCAACAGATATAAACCTATGCACAATAAAAGTATTACACAATGTCAATGACTCAAGACACGTCTCTGTTAATTAGATCAGCAAACAAACACAAACAGTTCACATGAACCTGAAATTCATTTAGTTTAATTTTTTTGAATTTAGAATTATTTGATTTGTAAGCACTTACTTTTCTTTAGGCCAACTAAATTAGAGCTCATTTATAAATTAGCCTCAGTAATATTATCCAAAGACAAAGATACACACTGAAACATACATATATATCCAGATAGAGACTTTATAATTTTTTTGTTTGATCAGAAGAACCTGACAGGGTAAAGAAACTGGGTAGGGGAAGGAGTGAGGGAATCTGGGCTCTCCTTCCCCCTGAGAGATAGGAGAATTTAGATGGGAATTCTTTATGATGTTAGGAGAGTTTTCTGATTTTTTAGGCTATGGATTATAGGAGAAAGTCCTAGTATTTTAACAGAGGATTTTTGAACACAGAGTAAGGTGGGAGATTGTTCTTCCCAAGTAGAGTGGGTGAGAAAATCCAAGGAAAAAGTAAAAAGCAGAGCACACTGGATGGTGAGATGGTACAAGGACTAGCAAGCTGCTCAGGGAAGAAAGATTCTGGGAGGCAGCAGGACCTGGGGGAGGTAAATTTTTTTTTTTTTTAATCTCAGGAAAACAAGTTTGTCATTCAGTAGTGCAAATTTGTTGCAGGTAGCAGGGCGCCAAGTTCCAACTCCCAGCGCATTGTTTGCCCTGTTGAGAAAAACACAATCCTAGTGCATAAGGCATACTGGGGATTGTAGTTTAGGCAGAGTGAGAGAAAGAGGGAGAAAAGTCAGAAGTCTCCAGCCGAGGTTTGGGCGAGACCTGCAGTTTACCTTACATCTGAGGCATGGCACCAAATTGTCAGGTGTGGTTCTTTTTCCTCCATCTTTGTCTTGTTGTAGTAAAAAAAATAAAATTACAGATCAGGAAAGCTCATGCAGGCAGAATTTATTAAACAAGTGACACGAAACACACTCTTGAGTTGTGAGAGCAGACTGACCTCTGTAAGAGTGGTCCCAGCCTGTCTTAGGCTTTCTTTTAATGTCCTTTGTTCCGTCTCCTAAGAAGTCCCTGGAGTCTGATTTGTTCTGCCACATGTCAAACAGCTAGTTGTGATTTTGGTGTTCTTGTAGAAAATGAGCACATGTCCTTCTATTCTGCCATCTTAAAGATATTACTAGCAATATCACAAGGTTGCCAGGGGAAGTGTCAATAACCTTAGATACACAGATGTCACTACTCTAATGGCAGAAAGCAAAGAAGAACTAAAGAGCCTCTTGATGAAGGTGAAAGAGGAGAGTGAAAAAGCTGGTTTAAAACTCAACATTTAAAACACGAAAATCATGGCATCTTGTCCCATCACTTCATGGCAAATAGATGGGGAAACAATGGAAACAGAGACAGACTTTATTTTCTTGGGCTCCAAAATCACTGTAGATAGTGACTGCAGCCATTAAATTAAAAGATGCTTGTTTCTTGGAAGAAAAGCTATGACAAACCTAGACAGCATATGAAAAAGCAGAGACGTCACTGCCAACAAAGGTTCATATAGTCAAAGCTATGGTTTTTCCAGTAATCATGTCTGGATGTGAGATTTGGACTATAAAGAAGGCTGAGCACCAAAGAATTGATGCTTTCAAACTGTGGTGCTGGAGAAGACTCTTGAGAGTCCCTTGGACTGCAAGGAGATCAAACCAGTCAATCCTAAAGGAAATCAATCCTGAATATTCATTGGAAGGACTGATGTTGAAACTGAAGCTCCAATAGTATGGTCACCTGATGTGAAAAAGCCAATTCATTGGAAAAGACCCTGATGCTGGGAAAAATAGAGGCCAGGAGGAGAAGGGGATGACAGAGGATGAGATGGTTGGATGGCATCATGCATTAAATGGACATGAGTTTGAGCAAGCTCTGAGAGATGATGAAGGACAGGGAAGCCTGGTGTGCTGCAGTCCATGGGGTTGCAATGAGTCAGAAAGGACTGAGTGACTGAAGAACAACAGCAGTGTCAATCAGGGTTTGTACCTGAGACCAACCAGGGAAGGGGTCATGTTGGGTGTGTTTTTCCCACCAATGATTTTTACTCCAGGCTGCAGAGTTTTCCTTTGTTTTATTTTACTCAGGCTTTTTTATTTCTTTGTTTGCCTTTTAGTTGCCACTTTTTAACTGCCATTTTGGACTCCTTTCTCAAACCACCTAACATTTCCTTATATCTGTAGAAACACAGATTAAGGACTGGTAGTATTTTAGACAAAACCTCAAAATTATAACCCATATGTATCAGTTTGTGTGAATGTGTGTGTTCAGTGAAGTCCGACACTTTTGCAACCCCATGGACTGTAGCCTGCCAGATTCCTCTGTCCATCAAATTTTCCAGGGAAGAATACTGGAGTGGGTTCCCATTTTCTACTCCAGGGGATCTTCCCGACTCAGGATTGAACCCACATCTCCTGCCTGGACATTCATTAGTTTACTCAATGTTATAGAATTAATCATTTTTACTAGCATTTTCATGAAGTGAGAAATTCCATTAAAATTTAAATATCTTACCTGGTTCAGCAGCATGATATAAAAGTTTTAAGAAACCTGTTCTTGTCAGAAGTCCTTCCTGTGACTCTTCTTAAAGATGGAGCAATTTGGAAAGCCTCAGCTTTAACTGTCTATAGATGATTAAAGACTTAAAAAAGCAAAGTTAGAGATCTGATTACAGTGTTTTTTGACAAGGAAGTTTAACCAAGTTGTTGGGACATCTTGTATTTTAAGATAACAACTAGAATTATGACTGATACAATTATACCAGTACATATCCAAATTTCAGAAACTTTAACTTTTACCATGTCTATGTTTGGAGAAGGCGATGGCACCCCACTCCAGTACTCTTGCCTGGAAAATCCCATGGACGGAGGAGCCTGTTAGGCTGCAGTCCATGGGGTCACAAAGAGTCGGACACGACTGACTGACTTCACTTTCACTTTTCATTCATGCATTGGAGAAGGAAATGGCAACCCACTCCAGTGTTCTTGCCTGGAGAATCCCAGGATGGGGAGCCTGGTGGGCTGCCCTCTGTGGGGTCACACAGAGTTGGACACGACTGAAGCGACTTAGTGATAGAGATGTCTGTGTTAATAACATTCATTCATAAAGTATACTCTAAGTAGCTTTATCACTCATATGATAATGCTCTCCAGTAATTTTATGTACCAAATAATACTAGTTAAGAATTTCTCTTAGATGCATCAGGGGCTCTCTAAAGCATTTTAAAGCTGTCTGGAAATCAAAAGAACTTTAATGAAAATTGTATATTTGGAAAGTTTGTGAAAATTTTTCAAAACACTTGGTCAAATAAGGTCATAGATCACTGTGAAACATTACTTTTTTCTTAACCAAAGTGAGAAGACATCTCAAACGCAAATACAGATCACTTCAAGGCACAGAAGTTCACACAATCTGTTATCAAAGTCAGCATTCCAGGAGAACTTTGTCCTTCTAACAGAAAGAGAAAACCAAATCTAGTCTTGTACCAGTTTGCTTTTAATAATAAAAGTCATTTACTTAATTAAATTCAGTATAAACTTAGCCCATCTGTACCATGCACAAAAGTTCTTTTTCAGTGTTGCCTTTCTACAAACCTTTCATCATTTTCTGTATCTATGTTATTTTGTTCTTAAATTATCCCATGTTGAAACAACTGCATAAACTTCCATCATTTAACTTGATTTAGCACAACTCTAAAATTTTACATTACCAAATATCTGTAGAGATCATTTATATCTAAAAGGCACAAAAAGAGAAATGCAAATTTCTCTTCTAACTCATTATACAAAACTCAATCATCTTGGCTATTTTCAGGAAATTTTTTTCTCCAGTTCTCAAATATCCATTTAAGTTTTAAAAAACAGATAATAGTAATAGACAGTAATGTATATCATTTGCTCACATTCACATGGCTCACTTTAAGCAAAACCAGAAAGAGGGAACAGGATTTGGACTCAGGCAGGAAGACAACACAGACAGCCACACACATATCCTCCAATATAAGCCAAATTGCAAAAGGCCCATTTTGATACAAAAGCAGAGCCATTATGGGTCATTGTTCTCCAGATCTTAGAGAATATTGAGCATACACAGTGTTACAATAAAAATACAGTTTTCTTTCATTTACATGAACAAAGCTGAAGATCTCCCAGTTTTGTAACATATACCCTAGCAGAACTGTAAGATGGAACAGAGCTCTGATCATCCATTATTCATGGCTGGTGTCATCAAATATCAAGCAAACAACAATTCAAAATGTTCTCTCAGTATCACAGTTCCCTAGCCCCAAACAGGGAGATTCCAAAACCATGTCCCTTTAGTCAAAATGGGGAGAACCTCAACCAACATCCCATCAGAAATAAAACTGAATGAATGACCAAGGCTAGTCCAAAAACGAAAATGCTAACAGTGCTGCACCACAGGCAAAGCCCAACTCAATGCATCATCACACATGAGCTGCACTATTCACCAAAGACATCTCAGTTGGCCAGTGCAAGTACTGACACACATATAAACAACAAACGTATGGTCCCACACACAAAGAATCAGCCCAGGTATAGCCCCCAAATTCCACCTCCATTTCCAGATGGAGGCAGCAGAGTGACCTGGCTCCCAAAAGAGAATGGACACAAATGACTCACCCCAAAATGATACAAAAGCATATGAAATATGGTTGCACAGACAGAAATTCAGAGGAGGTGTAAAAATGTTTATATCCATACCCAGATAGAGGTCTCTAAACAGATTGGCCCAGCTCTCTAAAGAGAACAGACCCAGAGTGGCTCACTTCCTGTAAGGGAAGCAGCCTAAATGGAGTAGAGAGAGTTCCCAGCCTACACAAGTTGGAATGACTTACCTTCCAAGCAACACTGAATATGGGCTGCAGCTCTGGACATTTCTTTGCTCCAAACAGTCTTGTGCCATGAGGCAGTTGGTACATCTCAAGGACAGTGCCTCCCAGTTCCCTGGAGCAAATGAGCTCCAGCAGCCTCTGGGGACTCAGAGAAGGGGCTTTCTGTGGCTGGAGTTGACCTACTGTGGGCACAGACTCTTGGCTGCCTTGCCAAAATTGTAACTGAAAGCAAGTTCACGTGCCTGATGTACAGTGAGGCCAAACAATAAGGAAATGTCAGAGTTTGGAGCAGAGCAAGGTTTATTGTAGGGCAATGCAAGGAAATGGGTGGCTCATGGTGCCAAAACTCCAAAATCCCCAAAGGATTCCAGGAAGGTATTTTTAAAGGCTAGATAAGCGCAGGCGGCTGCGACGGGTGCGCTAAGCGCGGCTGAGAGGAGCCACCCCGTGTCCGAGGTCAGGGGCAGAAGCCCGAAGGACCCCATGCCCGAAGGGCAGCGGCCAAGAGGAGTTACCCCACGTCCGAGGTCAGGGGCAGAGGCCAAGAGTACCAGACTGCGACGGCACAGGAATGGCAGAGAGGAGCTACCCCGTGTCCGAGGTCATGGCGGGCGGCCGAGAGGAGATACCCATCGTCCGAGATCGGGGCAGCGATGAGAGGAGTTACCCCGCGTCCGAAGTCAGGGGCAGCGGCCGGGAGAAGATGACCCACGCCCCAAGCCCGAGGCCAGGGGCGGCGGGTAGGAGGAGCTACCCCACGCCCCTAAGCCCAAGGCCAAGGGCGACGGCTGGGAGGACCAACCCCACGTCCAAAGAGCCATGGCTGCGTGGGCGCAGGAGGGCCTAGAAGAGCTATTCCACATTGAAGGTCAGGAAGGGCGGCAGTGAGGAGATACCCCTCATCCAAGAAAGGAGCAATGGCTGTGCTTTGCTGGAGCAGCTGTGAAGAGATACCCCACACGCAAGGTAAGAGAAACCCAAGTAAGATGGTAGGTGTTGCAAGAGGGCATCAGATGGCAGACACACTGAAACCATACTCACAGAAAACTAGTCAATCTAATCACACTAGGACCACAGCCTTGTCTAACTCAATGAAACTAAGCCATGCCCGTGGTGCAACCCAAGATGGGCGGGTCATGGTGGAGAGATCTGACAGAATGTGGTCCACTGGAGAAGGGAATGGCAAACCACTTCAGTATTCTTGCCTTGAGAACCCCATGAACAGTATGAAAATGCAAAATGATAGGATACTGAAAGAGAAACTCCCCAGGTCAATAGGTGCCCAATATGCTACAGGAGATCAGTGGAGAAATAACTCCAGAAAGAATGAAGGGATGGAGCCAAAGCAAAAAGAATACCCAGCTGTGGATGTGACTGGTGATAGAAGCAAGGTCTGATGCTGTAAAGAGCAATATTGCATAGGAACCTGGAATGTCAGGTCCATGAATCAAGGCAAATTGGAAGTGGTCAAACAAGAGATGGCAAGACTGAATGTTGACATTCTAGGAATCAGTGAACTGAAATGGACTAGAATGGGTGAATTTAACTCAGATAACCATTATATCTACTACTGAGGGCAGGAATTCATCAAAGAAATGGAGTAGCCATCATGGTCAACAAGAGAGTCTGAAATGAAGTACTTGGATGCAATCTCAAAAACGACAGAATGATCTCTGTTTGTTTCCAAGGCAAACCATTCAATATCACAGTAATCCAAGTCTATGCCCCAACAAGTAACGCTGAAGAAGCTGAAGTTGAACGGTTCTGTGAAGACCTACAAGACCTTTTAGAACTAACACCCAAAAAAGATGTCCTTTTCATTATAGGGGACTGGGATGCAAAAGTAGAATTCAAGAAACACCTGGAGTAACAGGCAAATTTGGCCTTGGAATATGGAATGAAGCAGGGCAAACACTAATAGAGTTTTGCCAAGAAAATGCACTGGTCATAGCAAACAGCCTCTTCCAACAACACAAGAGAAGACTCTATACATGGACATCACCAGATGGTCAACACTGAAATCAGATTGATTGTATTCTTTGCAGCCAAAGATGGAGAAGCTCTATAGAGTCAGCAACAACAAGACCAGGAGCTGACTGTGGCTCAGACCATGAACTCCTTATTGCCAAATTCAGACATAAATTGAAGAAAGTAGGAAAAACCACGAGACCATTCAGGTATGACTTAAATCAAATCCCTTATGATTATACAGTAGAAGTGAGAAATAGATTTAAGGGCCTAGATCTGATAGATAGAGTGCCTTATGAACTATGGAATGAGGTTCATGACATTGTACAGGAGACAGGAATCAAGACCGTTCCCATGGAAAAGAAATGAAAAAAAGCAAAATGGCTGTCTGGCGAGGCCTTACAAATAGCTGTGAAAAGAAGAGAAGCGAAAAGCAAAGGAGAAGAGGAAAAATATAAACATCTGAATGCAGAGTTCAAAGAATAGCAAGAAGAGATAAGAAAGCCTTCTTCAGTGATCAATGCAAAGAAATAGAGGAAAACAACAGAATGGGAAAGACTAGGGATCTCTTCAAGAAAATCAGAGATACTAAAGGAACATTTCATGCAAAGATGGGCTCAATAAAGGACAGAAATGGTATGGACCTAACAGAAGCAGAAGATATTATAAAGAATACACAGAAGAACTGTACAAAAAAGATCTTCATGACCCAGATAATCACGATGGTGTGATCACTGACCTAGAGCCAGACATCCTGGAATGTGAAGTCAAGTGGGCCTTAGAAAGCATCACTTCGAACAAAGCTAGTGAAGGCGATGGGATTTCAGTTGAGCTATTCCAAATCCTGAAAGATGATGCAGTGAAAGTGCTGCACTCAATATGCCAGCAAATTTGGAAAACTCAGCAGTGGCCACAGGACTGGAAAAGGTCAGTTTTCATTCCAATCTCAAAGAAAGGCAATGCCAAAGAATGCTCAAACTACCGCACAATTGCACTCATCTCACACGCTAGTGAAGTAATGCTCAAAATTCTCCAAGCCAGGCTTCAGCAATACGTGAACCGTGAACTTCCTGATGTTCAAGCTGGTTTTAGAAAGGGCAGAGGAACCAGAGATCAAATTGCCAACATCCGCTGGATCATGGAAAAAGCAAGAGAGTTCCAGAAAAACATCCATTTCTGCTTTATTGACTATGCCAAAGCCTTTGACTGTGTGGATCACAAGAAACTGTGGAAAATTCTGAAAGAGATGGGAATACCAGACCACCTGACCTGCCTCTTGAGAAATCTGTATGCAGGTCAGGAAGCAACAGTTAGAACTGGACATGGAACAACAGACTGGTTCCAAATAGGAAAAGGAGTACGTCAAGGCTGTATATTGTCACCCTGCTTATTTAACTTCTATGCAGAGTACATCATGAGAAACGCTGGACTGGAAGAAGCACAAGCTGGAATCAGGATTGCCGGGAGAAATATCAATAACCTCAGATATGCAGATGACACCACCCTTAAGGCAGAAAGTGAAGAGGAACTAAAAAGCCTCTTGATGAAAGTGAAAGAGGAGAGTGAAAAAGTTGGCTTAAAGCTCAACATTCAGAAAATGAAGATCATGGCATCCGGTCCCATCACTTCATGGGAAATAGATGGAGAAGCAGTGGAAACAGTGTCAGACTTTATTTTTCTGGGCTCAAAATCACTACAGATGGTGACTGCAGCCATGAAATTTAAAGACGCTTACTCCTTGGAAGGAAAGTTATGACCATCCAGATAGCATATTCAAAAGCAGAGACATTAGTTTGCCAACAAAGGTTCATCTAGTCAAGGCTATGGTTTTTCCTGTGGTCATGTATGGATGTGAGAGTTGGACTGTGAACAAGGCTGAGCGCCGAAGAATTGATGCTTTTGAACTGTGGTGTTGGAGAAGACTCTTGAGAGTCCCTTGGATTGCAAGGACATCCAACCAGTCCATTCTGAAGGAGATCAGCCCTGGGATTTCTTTGGAAGGAATGCTGCTAAAGCTGAAACTCCAGTACTTTGGCCACCTCATGTGAAGAGTTGACTCATTGGAAAAGACTCTGATGCTACGAAGGGTTGGGGGCAAGAGGAGAAGGGGACAAAAGAAAATGAGATGGCTGGATGGCATCACTGACTCCATGGACGTGAGTCTGAGTGAACTCCGGGAGTTGGTGATGGACAGGGAGGCCTGGCGTGCTGCGATTCATGGGGTTGCAAAGGGTCAGACACCACTGAGCGACTGTTCTGATCTGATCTGATCTGAAGGGAGAGGGGTCACAGGGTATGTGATCAGCTCATGTACAATTCTCTGGATTGGTTGATGGTGAGGTAAAAGGACAGTGTCACAGGGGTTAACGTTATCAATCCTTAGGCTTCAAGGGACCTGAGAGCTATATGCTCATGGTCATCAAGTAGTTAACATCTTCCTTTAGGTCGGGTTTTTCACATCTGTAAAGCAACTCAGGAAATATGATTCAAATACTGTCATTTGGTGCTTCAGAGAGGAGTTAAAAGAGAGGATGTGGGGAAGGGATCTGTCTTGGGAAGACCCCATAGGGTCCTGATCAGTTACAGATAAAGGCCTATGAAGGACTGGGGTGGATGCAGAGTGGGAGGATAAAGGTAGGTGTGTCAGTGAGTATTCAGGAACAAGATGGAAACCAACCTGGCTGTGAGAAAAGATTCCTGTTGGGACAGAGGGATATGTGATGGGAAAAGCAGGTTGGGGCTATTGCAAATATGCAGGCACTCACATTGGTCCTGATTGTACTGAGGCAGGAGGCTTGGCTTTGCAAGCTGCATAAGATGACATATCTCCTAAATTCACCTAAATGCACTGATGTTTATTTCTCAGGGACTGATAAACTTTGAGCAATCTGTTAAAGCACCAAGATAACTCACAAGATTTTATCAGTTCTTTGGTCTTGAGTTGTGTCCTTTAATTAAGAAAATATGAATTGCATGTTCATGTGCATTTAATTCAGGTTCTGGAATGATTATTTGATCCAAGTAAAGTAGTTTCTTTCTTATGCTTTGGTTTCTCAAATCCCAGTGAGTGGCATCAAAGGCTTGCTTGGGTAGGCAGATATACTCCATACTTTCAGGAAGGATACCTGGAACTTGGAAGCAAGAGCTCTGTCATTCCTCATGGGGAAGAATTTTAATAGTTTAGTAGAAAGTGGTTGATTGGAACAGATACTAAAGACCAAATATTCTGTGGTGAGTTAGAACTAGGCACTCAGAAGGACTTTGGTGATGAGTGAGTCCTGTACCTAGTGGTGGCCACACCTGTTTCATGCAGGAGGGCATCACCTGCTCGTTGCTTACTGGTTCCAATCAGCAGTACTTTAATCCCATCACAATGCTGGGAGTTGGTCAGCAAGAACAGTATTTTAGTTGTGACTCCTCATTTTTTGCTCTCACTGTTACTGAATTTTTGCAAATATATCAAATGTGTGTGTCTTTTTTTTCTTAAAGAAGAGGATTTAAAACAGTTATCTGTGTGTAATAGTAGATTCTTGGTGTTAGCTGTAGTGTGGGAAAAAGTGTTGAGAATATGTGTGTTGATAAGACAAGGGACACTGTGAAGAAGTAAAGTCTTTGATTACCTGATAGGAAAGAAGGGAGACAAAAGGCCAGGCATGAAGCAGAAAAGGCCCAGAAGTTCTGAGGCAGGAAGTCTCTGCAGTGCCCACAGCCTGGTGGACCCCAGGGCAGAGGGTATGGAGAAAACTGGAGAGCCTTGGGGAGGGTGGGGCATGCAGCCTGCACTGCTGCTTCAATTATTTTGAAGTGGAAAGAACAGAGAGTTGATGAAAGGGGAAGGGATGAGAAAATGGATTTTGAGCAAGTTTTAGGAACCAAGGCAGAGGAAAGGAGAGAAGATTCTAGCTTGAGCATTGACACTCATGACTAATTGGATTTGGCTTGGGTCACTCTGAGAAAGCCAGGGTGGTGCCCCATAGCTCAACAGCAATGTGGGTGTTCTGATATCCTCCTGGATGGGTTCCAGTGACATCTGTGCTAGGCACTGTGCTTGGTCATGGAGATTCCATGTAGTATGTAAGTAGTCATTGCCCTGAAGGATTGTGGTCTCTGGTGGGACAGTTAGTGGGAAATACTGCTGCTGGATGAAGAGTTGTAGGAGGAGAGGGAAGGAGAAAGGATCATGGTGGAGAGGATAATTCTTGGAGTGGAACTGGGTTGGGGGATAGCTCATTCAGCATTGGTTGAATTGTTGAGTATATGCCCTCAGGGATAAATTGGAATTAAGGAGTCAGATCCAGGTCTGCAGGTCCAAATCCTTATTTAGGTGGTGACATGTGATTTAGGTTCCTGTCAGTCCTCTAAAGGAGGTGAAAATCTTCATCCCTTGATGGTATCCAGAGGGCTCTGTCTGGCATTTTGAGATTTGGCAGCAAAGGAATTTGTGAAAGTTCTTAAATCAAGAGCCATGGGGAAAGAAATTTGCCTAATTGAGCAAATTAATTTCTTTTCTGCATGGGATTACTCAAGAGTGGTGTCCTGGTGACAGCTGTCTGACTTTGTCTGACAGAGCAACATTGTCCTTTCAATAACAACATTGATCCTTTCAAGTTTAAAAATAAAATAAAATTAAAAAAAAATAAATCAACAGCCCAGGTGGGTGTTATTATCTCCAGGTGTTCTCCCCACTTTCCAGAGACTGATACTGAAAGGTTACTTGACTAGTTCAAGGTCATACAACAAGAGAATGGTAAAACCTAGACTCTAACACAGGAAGATTTCCGCCTGAGGTACAACAAGTACAATTTTTTTTCTCTTTAAATTTTAAAAAATAGTGGTAAAATGCAAAAACCATAAATTTACCATCTTAACTACTTTTAAGCATTTGATTCAGGGTTGTTATGTACATTCACATTATAATACAACCTATTTTCAGAACCCTTTTCATCCTGCATTAGTGTGTCATTAAACACTAACTCCCCAGTCCCTTTCCAGCTGCTGGGAATCACAGGGCCACTTTGTTTCTCTCTAAATTTGACTGCTCTGAGTACCTTCATGTAAGTAGAATCATACAGTATTTTTCCTGTGTCCATTTTACACCCCCTCCCTCACCATCAGTGTGTAACGGCCCAGTTTCTTCACATCCTTGCTAAACCTTCTCTTTTCTTCTTTGTTTTCCCCATATTAGTTCCTCTAAAATGTGTGAGGTAGTGTCTCATTTCCCTGATGGTTAGTGATGTTGAACATCTTTCCTGCTCAAGCAGAATTTTACAGAGGACCTCTCAGGCAGGATGTCATTATCTGGGTAAGTCCCAGTGCTAATTTCCTGAGTGATTTCTGTGGGGAATAACTGTAGGATAAATGACCCAACATCTTTTAAGCAAGTTTGATAATAAAACTCATAGATTTATACTTTTGTTTTGGAAGGAAATTGAGACCTAGAAATATTAAGGGTCATGAATGTACTGAACTGGAATGGAGTAGGGGAGCAGTGGGGAGGTGGACCTTTAAGGCCCTGGGTCCTCATTACCACTGCTGGGAGTAGAATCCAGTCTTCTGACTCCTGGACCAGGGTCCTTTAGGCATGCCAGGCAGGGTTTGCACAATCTGAAGCTCAGTCTCTTATTGCTTATTTAATAATTCATAGACATTCATTTATTTAACATATAATTATTGAGCATCTTCTCTGCACTATATATTGTGCTAGAAATAAAGCAATAGGTATAAGAAATCTGATCTCCACTTTTACAGGTTACTATTATTTCACCTTGAAAATTTCCTAACCCTGGCAAAATCAGTAAATTGATCTTAGTCTTTGGGCTATCTCTGCATATTAATTATTATCACTTACACAGTGCATACTGGATTTGAATGGGGTTTTGTGGGGTGATCTTCTATTTAGTTACTGTTTTCTCCTGTTAAAATTAATAAATAATTTGCAGAGAAATAATTTGAGATTATATAAATATCATACTCCACATCAAACTTTTACCCATTAGTTTTAAGTTCCATGGATAATTTTCTAACTCCATTGTTGCTTCTATGTTTGTTTGCATTCTAGAATGGAAAAGCTTTCCCTTCTCTCTTGTTTATGTTACAGTAAGGATTGGTGGATTCATTCATTATTTAATGAGTTATGATTCATTGCCATATATTTTATTTTTTTTTTTTCTAAAGGCAAGATTGTTTCTTTATTATTTCTGGCTGTGCTGAGTCTCTATTGCTGTGTGTGGGCTTTCCTTGTGAAGAACAGGGGCTACTTTCTAGTTGTGGTTTGTGAGCAGTGGTCTCTCTTGTTTCAGAGCATGGGCCCTAGAGTGAGTGAGCTTCAGTAGTTTCAGTTCTTGGGCTCAGCAGTTGCATCTTAGGGCTCTAGAGTGCTGGCTGAGTGGTTATCCTGTGACATGTGGGATCCTCCTGGACCAGGGATCAAAGCTGTCTTGCCTGCATTGGCAGGCAGATTCTTTAACACTGAGCCACCAAGGAAGCCCCATTTATTTATTTCTGTGCTTGAAGTATCCCAGGTTTGTCTAGTGAGAGCCCTGCAAGTTGACTTCTCTGTCCTTTCTACACATCCTCATGATTCTGTTGAAAAAAATCTGCACAACATGAAAGTTGGGAATTACAATTTATTTGCCAGCAAATTTGGAAAACTCAGCAATGGACACAGGACTGGAAAAGGTCAGTTTTCATTTCAGTCCCAAAGAAAGGCAATGCCAAAGAATGCTCAAATGACTGCACAATTGTACCCATCTCACACGCTAGTAAATTAATGCTCAAAATTCTCCAAGCCAGGCTTCAGCAATACATGAACCATGAACTCCCAGATGTTCAAGCTGGTATAGAAAAAGCAGAGGAACCAAAGATCAAATTGCCAACATCCGCTGGATCATGTAAAAAGCAAGAGAGTTCCAGAAAAACATCTATTTCTGCTTTATTGACTATCCCAAAGCCTTTGACTGTGTGAATCACAATAAACTGTGGAATATTCTTAAAGAGAGGCGAACACCAGATCGCCTGACCTGCCTCTTGAGAAACCTATATGCAGGTCAGGAAGCAACAGAACTGGACTTGAAACAAGAGACTGGTTCCAGATAGGAAAAGGAGTACATCAAGGCTGTATATTGTCACCTGTTTATTTAAAGTATATGCAGAGTACATCATGAGAAATGCTGGGCTGGAAGAAGCACAAGCTGGAAACAAGATAGCTGGGAATATCAATAACCTCAGATATGCAGATAACACCACCCTTATGGCAGAAAGTGAAGAGGAGGTAAAAAACCTCTTGATGAAAGCATATTAAAAATTAGAGACATTACTTTGCCAACAAAGGTCCATCTAGTTAAGGCTATGGTTTTTCCAGTGGTCATGTATGGATGTGAGAGTTGGACTGTGAAGAAAGCTGAGCGCTGAAGAGTTGATGCTTTTGAACTGTGGTGTTGGAGAAGACTCTTGAGAATTCCTTGGACTGCAAAGAGATCCAATCAGTCCATTCTAAGGGAGATCAGTCCTGGGTGTTCTTTGGAAGGACTGATGCTGAAGCTGAAACTCTAATACTTTGGCCACCTCATGGGAAGAGTTGACTCACTGGAAAAGACCCTGATGCTGGGAGGGACTGGGGGCAGGAGGAGAAGGGGACAACAGGGGATGAGATGGCTGGATGGCATCACCAACTCGATGGACATGAGTTTGAGTAGACTCCAGGAGTTGATGATGGACAGGGAGGCCTGGCGTGCTGCAATTAATGGGGTCACAAAGAGTCTGACATGACTGAGCGACTGAACTGAACTGAACTGAACTGATCTGAATTGAGGCAAAATGAGGACTGTGGCCCGGGAGACAGCTTTCAAGAAATGGCTCAACGGAGGCAAGAGGAGGAGCTAGGATATATAGGAGTTTTGAAACAAAGGGCAAGTAGCCAGGAACATCAAAAGATTATTGTAAATTAAAGTAAATCCAATATCCCAAGTTAAGGAATTTAGTGCTTTTATATATATGGGAAGACAAGAGTCTGGGCTCACTGAACTTATTTCTTTGATATGTATCTCTGTTATCTGGAGCCAGTATCCTGTGTTTTCATGTGCTGAGTTTCCTTAGGGCTCATCACAGGGAATGGCTGCAGAGAGTGGCTGAGGTCTAATGGCTACTAGGTGGCAGGTATTCTTTTCCTTCTGAATTTCCTCAGGGCTCACCAGTTCCTGCTGATGTTTGTGACATCCTTGTTTACTGATATTGCAGGAAATATTTAATTTCTTAAAATAATTTCATCTTTCAATTCCTTGCTTCCTTATTTTATGGTGCAAGGTGTTCCAGGCCCAGCTTGTACTTTCTCTGGCTGTTGTTTTTCACCTACTGATAGTGGTTCTGCTACTGGAAATGCCTGGGACTTTGCTCACCTGAGTTCATACTAGTTATAGTAGCACCCACAGATGTTCCTTTTTGGAACCAGTCTTGTGACCTGACCTGTACTTGAGTTCTTAGGATTGTGAGATGAGTCTCAGCAAGAACCATTAGGGAACTTTGAAAAGGCAAGGTTTATCACTCACATGTACACGTTGGGTGACAGAGTGATGTCCTGGATGAAAGAGAGAGAGTTCAGTTCAGTTCAGTTTACTCAGTCAAGTCCGAGTCTCTGTGACCCCGTGGACAGCACACCAGGCTTCCCAGTCCATCACCAACTCCCAGAGCTCACTCAAACTCATGTCCATCGAGTTGGTGATGCCATCCAACCATTTCATCCTCTGTCATCCCCTCCTCCTACCACCTTCAATTGTTCCTAGCATCAGGGTCTTTTCCAAAGAGTCAGTTCTTTGCGTCAGGTGGCCAAAGTATTGGAGTTTCAGCTTTAGCGTCAGTCCTTCCAATCAATATTTAGGACTGATTCCTTTAGTATGAATTGGTTGTATCTCCTTGCAGTCCAAGGGACTCTCAAAAGTCTTCTCCAACACCACAGTTCAAAAACATCACTTCTTTGGCACTCAGGCTTTCTTTATAGTCCAACTCTCACATCCATACATGACTAATGGAAAAACCATAGCTTTGACAAGATGAGCCTTTGTCAGCAAAGTAATGTCTCTACTTTTTAATATGCTATCTAGGTTTGTCATAGCTTTTCTTCCAAGGAGCAAGCATCTTTTATTTACAGATGGCTGCAGTCACCATCTGTAGTAATTTTGAGCCCAAGAAAATAAATTTTGTCACTGTTTTCATTGTTTCCCCAACTATTTGCCCATGAAGTGATGGGACTGGATGCCATGATCTTTGTTTTCTGAATGTTGAGTTTTAAGCCCGCTTTTTCACTCTCCTCTTTCACATTCATCAAGAGGCTCTTTAGTTCCTCTTGACTTTCTGCCATAAGGATGGTGTCATCTGCATATCTGAGTTTATTGATATTTCTCCCAATAATCTTGATTTCAGCTTGTGCTTCATCCAACCTAGCAATTCTCATGATGTACTCTGCATATAAGTTAAATAAGCAGGGTGACAATATATAGCCTTGACGTACTTTTTTCCCAATTTGGAACCATTTTGTTGTTCCATGTCTGGTTCTAATTGTTGTTCTTGACCTGCATACAGATTTCTAAGGAGGCAGGTAAGTTGGTCTGGTATTCCCATCTCTTGAATAATTTTCCACAGTTTGTTGTGATCCACACAATTAAAGGCTTTAGCATAGTCCAGGGAGAGAGTATTTGGATCTGGGTTTCTGCCTCTTTGGGGTTGAGAGTGTGGTGTCTAGTATTCAACAGGTTCACTCTTTAATGGTTAATTAAAACATGAGAGTGGGACTTAAAAAAACAGGAAGGGAGGAGCAAGCAGGCAGTGAGATAGTCTGTTATCATGTCAACCTGAGTTTTCTACAAAAGGAACTTCGTGGGTAAGCTGGCCTGGCTCTTTATCTAGTCGTGTAGCTGGCATGTGTTCATTGGAGGTGAATGTTTTTGAAATGGATGTCTCCATAGCTTGATGTTAGGAAATTACATTATAATCAAAACAGCTAATTGTCAGGTGTTTGCACACAGTCTCCCAACCTTGGAGTTAGCCATTGCTTCAAGGAGCCTGGTTCCTTTTAGGAAAAAATGTATTAAAAACCAGGATCTAGGTGAAGAGGAACAAAAGGCACAAAATTCCAGTTACAAATAAATCATGAAGACTTAATGTCCAGGTTAGTAACTGTAGTTAATAATACTGTATTGCAGACTTTCCTGGTGGTCCAGTCATAAAGAATCCATCTGCCAATACAGGGAACACAGTTTCAGTCCCTGGTCTGGGAATACCTCACATGCTGTAGGGCAACTATGCTCCCGAATAAGGAAAGCCATCACAATGAGAAGCCTGAATACCACAACTATGGAGTAGCTCCTACTCAACACAACTCAAGAAAGCCCATTCATAGCAATGAAGACCCAGTGCAACCATAAATAAATAAAGTTAAAATTACCTCCCCCAAACTACTAATACATTGAAAAATTACTATATTGCATATTTGAAAGCACTGGCACCCCACTCTGGTACTCTTGCTTGGAACTCCCATGGACAGAGGAGCCTGGTGGGCTGCAGTCCATGGGGTCGCTAAGAGTCGGACACGACTGGGCGAATTCCCTTTCACTTTTCACTTTCATGCACTGGAGAAGGAAATGGCAATCCACTCCAGTATTCTTGCCTGGAGAATCCCAGGGACAGAGGAGTCTAGTGGGCTGCTGTCTATGGGGTCGCACAGAGTCAGACACGACTGAAGCGACTTACCAGCAACAGCAGCAAAGTGCCTAAGGGAGAAGGCAACGGTAACCCACTCCAGTACTCTTGCCTGTAAAATCCCATGGGTGGAGGAGTCTGGGAGGCTACGGTCCATGAGGTCGTGAAGAGTCGGACACGACTGAGCGATTTCACTTTCACTTTTCACTTTTATGCATTGGAGAAGGAAATGGCAACCCACTCCAGTGTTCTTGTCTGGAGAATCCCAGGGACGGGGGAGCCTGGTGGGCTGCCGTCTATGGGGTCACACTGAGTCGGACATGACTGAAGCTACTTAGCAGCATCAACAACAGCAAAGTACCTAAGAGAGTCGATTGAGAAAAAATTGCAGAGCCTAAATATTGACAGTTATGTTTTATTCAGTAGATATTCTTAAGACTTCAAGTCTAGAAGGAAGTATCTCACGTAACCCTGAGAAAAGTGCTCTGAGGAGGTGAGGGTGTAGAGCCCAGTTATATAGGAGTTTTCCCCTAAAGGACAGGTAGTCTGAACGTCAAAATATTCTTAATGAAAGAAAACCAGATATCTCAAATTAAAGAATGTAGTGCTTTTCTTTGAATGGGAAGATGCAGGAATCTGGGCTCATGGAAATTATTCCTTTGATATGTACCTCAGTTACCTGGGGCCAGTATCTTGTGTTTTGTCATCCTGTGCTCCCTCTGGGATCATTATTGGGGGTTGCTGCAGTTTGACTGTTGCTGGGAAGGATTGAGGGCAGGAGGAGGAGGGGCAACAGAGGATGAAATGGTTATATGGCATCATTAGCTCAATGGGTATGAGTTTGAGCAAACTCTGGGAGATCGTGAAGAGCAGGAAACCATGGCGTACTGCAGTCCATGGGGTCACAATGAGTCACACATGACTGAGCAACTGAACAGCAACAACATATTGCAGGGTTTTTTGTTTGTTTGTTTGTTTCCTTCCTGTGTTCCCAAAGAACTCACCATTTCACTCACTCAGAGGGAGGTGGCTGCAATCATTGATGACTCTGATATCCTTTGTTTACTGGTATGGGAAGCAGTATTTTATTTCTCAACTGTGAAAGTTCTCATCACGAGAAAAATATTTTGTAATTGTGTAGGTTAAAGAAACAAAACCCCTAACATTTGGGAGCTGGAATGTTCTTTGCAACTGGTGTGTCTTTGCTTTTAGGACCCCTTCAGTGTGTAGAGCTAGGGCATATATATGAATGTATTGTTGTTTAGTCATTAAGTTGTGTCTGACTCTTTTGTGATGCCATGCACGTTAACCTGACAGGCTCCTCTGTGCCCGGGATTTCCGAGGCAAGATGCTGGAGGGGGTTACCATTTCCTTCTCCAGGGGATCTTTCTGACCCAGGGATCGAATCCATGTCTTCTGCATTGGCAGGTGGATTCTTTACCACTGAGCCACCAGGGATGCCCATATATTCCCCCCAGTCATATATCTATATATTTAAAATGTAGAATTTTCTTTTTAATAAAGCCCATTAATATAGGGTTATAATTAGAGATTGTTACCAAGTCCAAGCTCACTATGCTCACCTCACAATAGGCTGATGAATCTGACAGATGAGCTGCTGAGGCAAGGTACAGACTTTAATTGGGGAACTGACAGAGAAGATGGTGGGCTCAGTTCAGTTCAATGGCTCAGTTATGTCTGACTCTTTGTGACCCCCTGAACCACAGAATGCCACGCCTCCCTGTCTATCACCAACACCTGAAGTTTACCCAAACTCATGTCCATTGAGTCAGTGATATCATCCAACCATTTCATCCTCTGTCGTCCCCTTCTCCTCCTGCCCTCAAATTTCCCAGAATCAGGATCTTTTCAAACGAGTCAGCTCTTCACACATCAGGTGGCCAAAGTATTGGAGTTTCAGCTTCAACATCATTCCTTCCAATGAACACCCAGGACTAATCTCCTTTAGGATGGACTGGTTGGATTTTCTTGCAGTCCAGGGGAACTTCAAAAGTCTTCTCCAACACCGCATTTCAAAAGCATCAGTTCTTCAGCACTCAGGTTTCTTTATAGTCCAACTCTCACATCCATACATGGCTACTGGAGAAACCATAGCCTTGACTAGATGGACCTTTGTTGACAAAGTAATGTCTCTGCTTTTCAATATGCTGTATACGTTGGTCATAACTTTCCTTCCAAGGAGTAAGCTTTCTTTTAGTTTCATTACTGCAATCACCATCTATAGTGATTTTGAAGTCCCAAAAAATAAAGTCAGCCACTGTTTCCACTGTTTCCCCATCTATTTGCCATAAAGTGACAGGACCAGATGCCATGATATTAGTTTTCTAAATGTTGAGCTTTAAGCCAAGTTTTTCACTCCCCTCTTTCACTTTCATCAAGAGACTCTTTAGTTCTTCAATATCTGTCATAAGAGTGGTGTCATCTGCATATCTGAGGTTATTGATATTTCTCTCACTATCTTGATTCCAGCTTGTGCTTCTTCCAGCCCAACGTTTCTCATGATGTACTCTGAATATAAGTTAAATAAGCAGGGTGACAATATACAGCCTTGATGTAGTCCTTTTCCTGTCTGGAACCAGTCTGTTTTTCCATGTCCAGTTCTAACTGTTGCTTCCTGACCTGCATACAGATTTCTCAAGAGGCAGGTCAGGTGGTCTGGGATTCCCATCTCTTTCAGAATTTTCCAGTTTATTGTGATCCACACAGTCAAAGGCTTTGGCATGGTGAGTAAAGCAGGAATAGATGTTTTTCTAGAACTCTTGCTTTTTCAATGATCCAGCAGATGTTGGCAATTTGATCTCTGGTTCCTCTGCCTTTTCTAAAACCAGCTTGAACATCTGGAAGTTCATGGTTCATGTACTGCTGAAGCCTGGCTTGGTGAATTTTGAGCATTACTTTACTAGCGTGTGAGATGAGTGCAATTGTGTGGTAGTTTGAGCATTCTTTGGCATTGTCTTTCTTTGAGACTGGAATGAAAACTGACTTTTCCAGTCCTGTGGCCACTGCTGAGATTTTCAAATTTGCTGGAATATTGAATGCAGCACTTTCACAGCATCATCTTTCAGGATTTGAAATAACTCAACTGGAATTCCATTACCTCCACTAGCTTTGTTTGTAGTGATGCTTCCTAAGGCCCACTTGACTTCACATTCCAGGATGTCTGGCTCTAGTTGAGTGAACACACCATCGTGATTATCTGGATTGTGGAAATCTTTTTTTTTTTTTTTAATTTAAATTTATTTATTTTCATTGGAGGCTACTTACTTTACAATATTATATTGGTTTTGCCATACATCAACATGGCTCCTCCAGGGGTGTTCCCCATCCTGAACCCCCCTCCCACCTCTCTCCCTGTACCATCCCTCTGGGTCATCCCAGTGCAGCAGCCGCAAGTATCCTGTATCCTGCATCAAACCTGGACTGGTGATTAGCTTCTTATATGATATTATACACGTTTCAATGCCATTCTCCCAAATCCTACCACCCTCTCTCTGTCCCACAGAGTCTAAAAGACTGTTCTATACATCTGTGTCTCTTTTGCTATCTTGCATACAGGGTTATCATTACCATCTTTCTAAATTCCATATATATGCATTAGTATACCGTATTGGTGTTTTTTGTTCTGGCTTACTTCACTCTGTGTAACAGGCTCCAGTTTCATCCACGTCATTAGAACTGATTCAAATGTATTCTTTTTAATGGTTGAGTAATACTCCATTGTGTATGTGTACCACAGCTTTCTTATCCATTTGTCTGCCGATGGACATCTAAGTTGCTTCCATGTCCTGGCTATTATAAACAGTGCTGTGATGAACATTGTGGTACACATCTCCTTCAATTCTGGTTTCCTCAGTGTGGGATTGCTGGGTCATAAGGCAGTTCTATTTCCAGTTTTTAAGAAATCTCCACACTGTTCTCCATAGTGGCTGTACTAGTTTGCATTCCCACCAACAGTGTAAGAGTGTTCCCTGTTCTCCACACCCTCTCCAGCATTTATTGCTTGTAGACTTTTGGATCACAGCCATTCTGACTGGCATGAAATAGTACCTCATTGTGGTTTTGATTTGCATTTCTCTGATAATGAGTCATGTTGAGCATCTTTTCATGTGTTTGTTAGTCATCTGTATGTCTTCTTTGGAGAAGTGTCTAGTTCCTTGGCCCATTTTTTGATTGGGTTGTTTATTTTTGTGGAATTGAGCTGTAGGAGTTGCTTGTATATTTTTGAGATTCGTTGTTTGTCATTTGCTTCATTTGCTATTATTTTCTCCCATTCTGAAGGCTGTCTTTTCACCTTGCTTATAGTTTCCTTTGTTGTGCAGAAACTTTTACGTTTAATTAGGTCCCATTTGTTTATTTTTGCTTTTATTTCCAATATTCTGGGAGGTGGGTCATAGAGGATCCTGCTGTGATTTATGTCAGAGAGTGTTTTGCCTATGTTCTCCTCTAGGAGTTTTATAGTTTCTGGTCTTACGTTTAGATCTTTAACCCATTTTGAGTTTATATTTGTGTATGGTGTTAGAAAGTGTTCTAGTTTCATTCTTTTACAAATGGTTGACCAGTTTTCCCAGCACCACTTGTTAAAGAGATTGTTTTTAATCCATTGTATATTCTTGCCTACTTTGTCAAAGATAAGGTGTCCATAGGTGTGTGGAATTATCCCTGGGCTTTCTATTTTGTTCCATTGACCTGTATTTCTGTCTTTGTGCCAGTACCATACTGTCTTGATGACCTTGGCTTTATAGTAGAGCCTGAAGTCAGGCAGGTTGATTCATCCAGTTCCATTCTTCTTTCTCAAGATTGCTTTGGGTATTTGACTTTTTTTTTGTATTTCCATACAAATTGTGAAATTATTTGTTTGAGCTCTGTGAAAAATACCATTGATAGCTTGATAGGGATTGCATTGAATCTATAGATTGCTTTGGGTAGTATACTCATTTTCACTATATTGATTTTTCCGATCCATGAACATGGTATATTTCTCCATCTATTAGTGTCCTCTTTGATTTCTTTCACCAGTGTTTTATAGTTTTCTATATATAGGTCTTTAGTTTCTTTAGGTAGATATATTCCTAAGTATTTTATTCTTTTCATTGCAATGGTGAATGGAATTGTTTCCTTAATTTCTCTTTCTATTTTCTCATTATTAGTGTATAGGAATGCAAGGGATTTATGTGTGTTGATTTTATATCCTGCAACTTTACTATATGCATTGATGAGCTCTAGTAATTTTCCGGTGGAGTCTTTAGGGTTTTCTACGTAGAGGATCATGTCATCTGCAAGCACTGTGAGTTTTACTTCTTCTCTTCCAATCTGGATTCCTTTTCTTTCTTTTTCTGCTCTGATTGCTGTGGCCAAAACTTCCAAAAATATGTTGAATAGTATTGGTGAAAGTGGGCACCCTTGTCTTGTTCCTGACTTTAGGGGAAATGCTTTCAATTTTTCACCATTGAGGATAATGTTTGCTGTGGGTTTGTATATATAGCTTTTATTATGTTGAGGTATGTTCCTTCTATTCCTGCTTCTGGAGAGTTTTTTTTTTTTTTTTTTTTTATCATAAATGGATGTTGAATTTTGTCAAAGGCTTTCTCTGCATCTATTGAGATAATCATATGGCTTTTATTGTTCAATTTGTTAATGTGGTGTATTACATTGATTGATTTGTGGATATTGAAGAATCCTTGCATCCCTGGGATAAAGCCCACTTGGTCATAGTGTATGATCTTTTTAATGTGTTGTTGGATTCTGATTGCTAGAATTTTGTTAAGGATTTTTGCATCTATGTTCATCAGCGATATTGGCCTGTTGTTTTCTTTTTTGTGTCATTTTTGTCAGGTTTTGGATTAGGGTGATGGTGGTCTCATAGAATGAGGTTGGAAGTTTACCTTCCTCTGCAATTTTCTGGAAGAGTTTGAGTAGGATAAGTGTTAGCTCTTCTCTAAATTTTTGGTAGAATTCAGCTGTGAAGCCGTCTGGACCTGGGCTTTTGTTTGCTGGAAGATTTCTGATTACGGTTCCAATTTCCGTGCTTGTGATGCGTCTGTTAAGATTTTCTATTTCTTCCTGGTCCAGTTTTGTAAAGTTGTACTTTTCTAAGAATTTGTCCATTTCTTCCACGTTGTCCATTTTATTGGCAAATAATTGCTGATAGTAGTCTCTTATGATCCTTTGTGTTTGTGTGTTGTCTGTTGTGATCTCTCCACTTTCATTTCTAATTTTATTGATTTGATTTTTCTCCCTTTGTTTCTTGATGAGTCTGGCTGATGGTTTGTCAATTTTATTTATCCTTTCAAAGAACCAGCTTTTGGCTTGGTTGATTTTTGCTATGGTCTCCATTGTTTCTTTTGCATTTATTCCGCCATAATTTTTAAGATTTCTTTCCTTCTACTAACCCTGGGATTCTTCATTTCTTCCTTTTCTAGTTGCTTTAGGTGTAGAGTTAGCTTGTTTATTTGACTTTTTTCTTGTTTCTTGATGTATACCTGTATTGCTATGAACTTTCCCCTTAGTACTGCTTTTACAGTGTCCCATAGGTTTTGGGTTGTTGTGTTTTCATTTTCATCCGTTTCTATGCAAGTTTTTATTTCTCTTTTGATTTCTTCTGTGATTTGTTGGTTATCAGCAGCGTGTTGTTCAGCATCCATATGTTGGAATTTTTAATAGTTTTTCTCCTGTAATTGAGATCTAATCTTAGTGCATTGTGGTCAGAAAAGATGCTTGGAATGATTTCAATTTTTTTGAATTTACCAATGCTAGATTTATGGCCCAGGATGTGATCTATCCTGGAGAAGGTTCCATGTGTGCTTGAGAAAAAGGTGAAATTCATTGTTTAGGGTGAAATGTCCTATAGATATCAATTAGATCTAACTGGTCTATTGTATCATTTAAAGTTTGTGTTTTCTTGTTAATTTTCTGTTTAATTGATCTGTCCACAGTTGTGAGTGGGGTATTAAAGTCTCCCACTATTATTGTGTTATTGTTAATTTCCCCTTTCATTCTTGTTAGCATTTGTCTTACATATTGTGGTGCCTCTGCGTTGGGTGCACATATATTTATAATTGTTATATCTTCTTCTTGGATGGATCCTTTGATCATTATGTAGTGACCTTCTTCGTCTCTTTTCACAGCCTTTGTTTGAAAGTCTATTTTATCTGATATGAGTATTGCTACTACTGCTTACTTTTGATCTCTATTTGCATGGAATATCTTTTTCCAGCCCTACACTTTCAGTGTGTATGTGTCCCCTGTTTTGAGGTGGGTCTCTTGTAGACAACATATATAGGGTCTTGTTTTTTATCCGTTCTGCCAGTCTTTGTCTTTTGGTTGGGCATTCAACCCATTTATGTTTAAGGTAATTATTGATAAGTATAATCCCGTTGCCATTTACTTTATTGTTTTGGGTTCAAGTTTATGCACCATTTTTGTGTCTCCTCTCTAGAGAATATCCTTTAGCATTTGTTGGAGAGCTGGTTTGGTGGTGCTGAATTCTCTCAGCTTTGGCTTGTGTGTAAAGCTTTTGATTTCTCCTTCATATTTGAATGAGATCCTTGCTGGGTACAGTAATCTGGGCTGTAGGTTATTTTCTTTCTTCACTTTAAGTATGTCTTGCCATTCCCTCCTGGCCTAAAGAGTTTGTATTGAAAGATCAGCTGTCATCCTTATGGGAATCCCCCTTGTGTGTTTTTTGTTGTTTTTCCCTTGCTGCTTTTAATATTTGTTCTTTTTATTTGATCTTTGTTAATTTGATTAATATGTGTCTTGAGGTGTTTTTCCTTGGGTTTATCCTGTTTGGGACTCTCTGGGTTTCTTGGACTTGGGTGATTATTTCCTTCCCCATTTTAGGGAATTTTTCAACTATTGTCTCCTCAAGTATTTTCTCATGGTCTTTCTTTTTGTGTTCTTCTTTTGGGACTCCTATGATTCGAATGTTGGACCATTTAATACTGTCCTGGAGGTCTCTGAAGTTGTCCTCATTTCTTTTCATTTGTTTTTCTTTTTTCCTCTCTGATTCATGTATTTCTACCATTCTATCTTCTACTTCAGTAATGCTACCTTCTGCCTGTGTTATTCTATTATTTGTTGCCTCCAGAGTGTTTTTGCTCTCATTTATTTGATTATTCATTATATATTAACTCTTTTTTTTTTTTTTCTTCTAGGTCCTTGTTAAACCTTTCTTACATTTTCTCAATCCTTGTCTCCAGGCTATTTATCTATGATTCTATTTTTATTTCAACATTTTGGATCATTTTCACTAGCATTATTCAGAATTTTTTATCAGGTAGATCCCCTATCTCTTCCTCTTTTTTTTTTTTTTTGGTTTAGTGTGCATTTATCCTGTTCCTTTACCTGCTGGGTATTCCTCTGTCTCTTCATCTTGTTTATATTGCTGAGTTTGGGGTGTCCTTTTGGTATTCTGGAGTTTGTGGAGTTCTCTTTATATGGAGTTTCCTCACTGTGGGTGGGGTTGTACGGGTGGCTTGTCAAGGTTTCTTGGTTAGGTAAGCTTGTGTCAGTGTTCTGGTGAGTGGAGCTGAATTTCTTCTCTCTGGAGTGCAATGAAGTGTCCAGTAATGTGTTATGAGATGTCATTGGTTTTGGAGTAACTTTGGGCAGCCTGTATATTGAAGCTTAGGGCTGTGTTCCTGTGTTGCTGGAGAATTTGCATGGTATGTCTTGCTCTGAAACTTGTTGGCCCTTGGGTAGTTCTTGGTTTCAGTGTAGGTATGGAGGCGTTTGATGAGCTCCAATTGATTAATGTTCCCTGGAGTCAGGAGTTCTATGATGTTCTCAGGATTTGGACTTAAGCCTCCTGCTTCTGGTTTTCAGTCTTATTTTTACAGTAGTCTCAAGACTTCTCCTTCTATACAGCACCACTGATAAAACATCTAGGTAAAAGATGAAAAGTTTCTCCACAGTGAGGGACACCCAGAGAGGTTCACAGAGTTTCATGGAGAAGAGAAGAGGGAGGAGGGAGTTAGAGGTGACCCGAATGAGATGAGGTGGAATCAAAAGAGGAGAGAGCAAGCTAGCTAGTAATCACTTCCTTATGTGCACTCCACAACTGGACCACTCAGAGATGTTCACGGAGTTATACAGAGAAGAGAAGAGGGAGGAAGGAGACAGAGGTGGCCAGGAGGGTAAAGAGGGAGAATCAAAAGGAGAGAGACAGATCCAGCCAGTAATCAGTTCCCTAAGTGTTTTCCACCGTCTGGACACACTGGTGATTCACAGAGTTGGGTAGAGAAGAGAAGGGGGAGGGAGGTGACCTGGTGGAGAAAAAGGAGAGTCCAAAGAGGGAGAGAGCAGTCAAGCCAGTAATCTTGCTCCCAAGTAAAAATGGGGAGTGAAGATTGGTTGCTTAAAAGTACAAAATTGATAACAAATACCAAAAAGCAGCGATTGAAAATCTAGAGTAAAGGTTGGATTTTCAAAAATACAATACTAAAGACAAGAAGAAAAACGAAACAAAACAAAGTCACAAAAATTATATGCAATTTATAGATTCAATGCAATCCCTATCAAGCTACCAACGGTATTCTTCACAGAGCTAGAACAAATAATTTCACAATTTGTATGGAAATACCTAAAATAGCCAAAGCAATTTTGAGAAAGAAGAATGGAACTGGTGGAACCAACCTGCCTGACTTCAGGCCCTACTATAAAGCCACAGTCATCAAGACAGTATGGTACTGGCACAAAGACAGAAATATAGATCAATGAAACAAAATAGAAAGCCCAAAGGTAAACCCACGCACCTATGGACACCTTATCTTTGACAAAGGAGGCAAGAATATACAATGGAGAAAAGACAATCTCTTTAACAAGTGGTGCTGGGAAAACTGGTCAACCACTTGTAAAAGAATGAAACTAGAACACTTTCTAACACCACACACAAAAATATACTCAAAATGAATTAAAGATCTAAGCGTAAGACCAGAAACTAGAAAACTCTTAGAAGAGAACATAGGCAAAACACTCTCTGACATAAATCACAGCAGGATCCTCTATGACCCACCTCCCAGAATATTGGAAATAAAAGCAAAAATAAACAAATGGGACCTAATTAAACTTAAAAGCTTCTGCACAACAAAGGAAACTATAAGCAAGGTGAAAAGACAGCCTTCAGAATGGGAGAAAATAATAGCAAATGAAGCAACTGACAACCAACTAATCTCAAAAATATACAAGCAACTCCTACAGCTCAATTCTAGAAAAATAAACGACCCAATCAAAAAGTGGGCCAAAGAACTAAATAGACATTTCTCCAAAGAAGACATACAGATGGCTAACAAAGACATGAAAAGATGCTCAACATCACTCATTATCAGAGAAATGCAAATCAAAACCACAATGAGGTACCATTTCACGCCAGTCAGCATGGCTGCAATCCAAAAGTCTACAAGCAATAAATGCTGGAGAGGGTGTGGAGAACAGGGTACCCTCTTACACTGTTGGTGGGAATGCAAACTAGTACAGCTACTATGGAGAACAGTGTGGAGATTCCTTAAAAAACTGGAAATAGAACTGTCTTATGACCCAGCAACCCCACTGCTGGGCATACACATTGAGGAAACCAGAATTGAAAGAGATGTGTACCCCAATGTTCATCGAAGCATTGTTTATAATAGCCAGGACATGGAAGCAACCTAGATGTCTGTCAGCAGATAAATGGATAAGAAAGCTGTGGTACATATACACAATGAAGTATTACTCAGCCATTAATAAGAATACATTTGAATCAGTTCTAATGAGGTGGATGAACCTGGAGCCTATTATACAGAGTGAAGTAAGCCAGAAAAAAAACACCAATACAGTATACTAATGTATATATATGGAATTTAGAATTATGGTAACAATAACACTGTATTCGAGACAGCAAAAGAGACACTGATGTATAGAACAGTCTTTTGGACTCTGTGGGAGAGGGAGGGGGTGGTATGATTTGGGAGAATGGCATTGAAACATGTATAATATCATATATGAAATGAGTCGCCAGCCCAGGTTCAATGCACAATACTGGATGCTTGGGGTTGGTGCACTGGGACGACCCAGAGAGATGGTACGGGAGCGAGGAGGGAGGAGGGTTCAGGATGGGGAACACGTGTATACCTGTGGCAGATTCATGTTGATATATTTCAAAACCAATACAATATTGTAAAGTTTAAAAAAAAAGGCAGAGAAGAACAACAATAACAAATATATATATATATATATATATATATATATATTTTTATATATGAAGTTTTTAATAGTTCTTTTGTGTATTCTTGCCACCTCTTCTTAATATCTTCTGCTTCTGTTAGGTCCATACCATTTCTGTCCTTTATTGAGCCCATCTTTGCATGAAATGTTCCCTTGGTATCTTTAATTTTCTTGAAGAGATCTCTTGTCTTTCCCATTCTATTGTTTTCCTCTATTTCTTTGCATTGGTCGCTGAGGAAGGCTTTCTCATCTCTTCTTGCTATTTTTTTGGAACTCAGCATTCAAATGGGTATATCTTTCCTTTCTTCCTTTGCTTTTCGCTTCTCTTCTTTTCACAGCTATTAGTAAGGCCTCCTCAGACAGCCATTTGGCTTTTTTGCATTTCTTTTTCTTGGGGATGGTCTTGATCCCTGTCTCCTGTGCAATGTCACGCTAATGCCTCAAAATAACCATCTTATTTGGGTCTGGATACCAGATTCTTTTATAGATCACAGAGAGAAAAACAATAAGTAGCTAAAGGCAAAAGGCAAAATAGAGAGGGAGAGGCAGTAAAGTAAAAGGGTCTTCAGTCTTGCAAAACATCTCCATGGGGATGGCCAGCCTTTGAAGGGGTGTGTTAAGCTCTTCTACTCACAGGTAGGGAGGGACAAACTATCTCTCCATGAGCTGAACAAAGGCACTGTAGTTTACAGTCAAGCAGAAGGGCAAGGGTTCTTTTAGGAGGCCATTGTGTATGATTTTACTAATAAAAGCAAGTCAAAGAAACAGTTTTCAACATGGAGTCAGAATTGGCTTCTTCTCTGCAACAAGATGTGTAGTTTGAATTTACATCTCTCTTCTTTTCTCTTAATTTTTAACAGGTGGATAAATCCCTTGTTTAAAATTGGTCACAAACGGAGATTAGAAGAAGATGACATGTACTCGGTGCTTCCAGAAGATCGCTCCCAGCACCTTGGAGAAGAACTGCAAGGGTAAGCACAGGCAGCAGGGAGAAGGGGAGGAAGAGTGAGAATTTCCACATGGGGCTAAAGGTGTGTGTGTGGGGCTTTGCCTTCCTCTGGGTTCTTCTGAGCCTCCTCCCCTGACCTCGCATGCTCACCCATCTCAGGCTAACCCTGGTCTTAGCCCACTTTGGAGGTTCAGGGAATCTATGTTCCCTGTGCATCTGTGCAAGTGGAGGGAGCCCACAGTCGAGGCGTTGGAGGCTGAGCTCTGTCCTGGGAGGTGGGGTCCCTGGAGTGTTACTGAGTCCAAGCTCACTCTGCTCACCACATGACGGACCAATGAATCTGAGAGACAAGGTATTGAGGAAAGGAATATAACTTTATTCAGAAAGCTGGCTTACCCAGAAATGGCAGACTGGTGACTCAGAGTAACCATCTTGTGGAGGTCTGGATGCCAGGTTCTTTTGTAGAGTCAGAGAGAAGGAAGCAATGAGGAACTAAAGTCAAAATGCAGAGTAGAGAGGGAGAGGCAATGGGGAAGAAAAGTGAAAGGATTTTCAGTCCTATAACACATCTCCAAGGGAATGGCCAGCCTTTGGAAGGGGAGTGTTAATCTCTTCTATTCACAGATGGGGAGGTCAGATTATCTAGTAACTGAACAAAGGCACTTTAGTTTACAGTCAGGCAGAGTGGCAGTGTCCTTGAGGCAGGCCATTATGTATGACTGTAATAACAAAAGCAAAAAAAGCAAGTCAGAGAAACAGTTTCAAACATGTAGTCAGAATTAGCTTTTTTTTGCAGCAGGAGGAGGAAGGTGTTTGCCCTCTTGAGCTGTTCATGGTGCTGTGAATCCAGCAAAGTTTGGCAGGAACTCATTTCCTGAGACTAGGACTTTTCCCTTGAAGGCTTATTGAAGGGAAACAGGCCTGGTGCTTCAGGGTCTGCACCTTTTATCTTTGCTCACAGAAGCCCTGTGGGCAGTTAGCCAGCATCTATAGGGTAGCCACAGGGTGCCCTGTAGTGAAGGCTCATCTTCCACTCCGCCCCTCCCCTGTTTTCCCTTTGTGGACAAGCTGTTTTTACTGTGCTTTGTTTCTTACCACAGGTACTGGGATCAAGAAGTTAAGAGAGCTGAGAAAGATGCACGGGAGCCTTCTTTAATGAAAGCAATCATAAAGTGTTACTGGAAATCCTATTTGCCTTTTGCAATTTTTAAGCTTTTTGAGGTAAAAGCTTTTATATACAGTGCATTACTGTATACATGCAGATCAGTACTGAGATGGATGCAGCTGGTAGGGAAAGAGGCCAGAGGTTTAACATCAGAGGATAAAATGTCTAGGAAACATGATGTAGCTCAATGGCTGTATTTATCTTTACAATACAAAGATATTTAAAGGACTGGATCTCTGGGGGATTACTCTTTTCCTTTTAACTGATTAAAATGTAGTATTCTGGAAAGAAGGACTGAAAAGAAAAGACATTTTATTCCAAGTTAGGATATTGTTCAGTTCAATTCAGTCGCTCAGCTGTGTCATACTCTTTGTGACCCCATCAACTGCAGCATGCCAGGCCTCCCTGTCCATTACTAACTCCTGGAGTTTACCCAAACTCATGTCCATTGAGTCGGTGATGCCACCCAACCATCTAATCCTCTGTCGTCCCCTTCTATTCCTGCCTTCAATCTTTCTGAGCATCAGGGTCTTTTCAAATGAGTCTGCTCTTCGATTCAGGTGGCCAAAGTATTGGCTGAAGTATTCAGCTTCAACATCAGTCCTTCCAGTGAACACCCAGGACTGATCTCCTTTAGGAGGGACTGGTTGGATCTCCTTGCAGTCCAAGGGACTCTCAAGAGTCTTCTCCACCATCACAGTTCAAAGCATCAATTCTTCAGTGCTCAGCTTTCTTCATAGTCCAACTCTCACATCCATACATGACTACTGGAAAAACTATAGCCTTGACTAGACGGATCTTTGTTGGCAAGGTAATGTCTCTGCTTTTCAATATGCTGTCTAGGTTGGTCATAACTTTCCTTCCAAGGAGTAATCTTTCTTTTAATTTCATGGCTGCAATCACCATCTGCAGTGATTTTGGGGCCCCCAAAAATAAAGTCAGCCACTGTTTCCACTGTTTTCCCATCTATTTCCCATGAAGTGATGGGACCAGATGCCATGATCTTAGTTTTCTGAATGTTGAGCTTTAAGCCAACCTTTTTGCTCTCCTCTTTTACTTTCATCAAGAGGCTCTTTAGTTCTTCTTCATTTTCTGCCATAACGGTGGTGTTATCTGCATATCTGAGGTTATTGATACTTCTCCTGGCAATCTTGACTACAGCTTGTGCTTCTTCCAGCCCAGCGTTTCTCATGATGTACTCTGCATATAAGTTAAATAAGCAGGGTGACAATATACAGCCTTGACGTATAACTTTTCCTATTTGGAACCAGTCTGTTCCATGTCCAGTTCTAACTGTTGCTTCCTGACCTGCAGACAGGTTTCTCAAGAGGTGGGTCAGGTGGTCTGGTATTCTCATCTCTTTCAGAATTTTCCAGTTTATTGTGATCCACACAGTCAAAGGCTTTGGTATAGTCAATAAAGCAGAAATAGGTGTTTTTGGAACTCTCTTGCTTTTTACATAATCCAGCAGATGTTGGCAATTTTTCTATGGTTCCTCTGCCTTTTCTAAAACAAGCTTGAACATCTGGAAGTTCACTGTTCCTGTATTGCTGAAGCCTGACTTGGGGAATTTTGAGCATTACTTTACTAGAGTGTGAAATGAGTGCAGTTGTGCAGTAGTTTGAGCATTCTTTGGCATTGCCTTTCTTTGGGATTGGAATGAAAACTGACCTTTTCCAGTCCTGTGGCCACTGCTGAATTTTCCAAATTTGCTGGCATATTGAGTGCAGTACTTTCACAGCATCATCTTTCAGGATTTGAAATAGCTAAACTGAAATTCCATTACCTCCACTAGCTTTGTTTGAAGTGCTGCTTTCTAAGGCCCACTTGACTTCACATTCCAGGATGTCTGGCTCTAGGTCAGTGATCACACCATCGTGATTATCAGGGTTGTGAAGATCTTTTTTGTACAGTTCTTCTGTGTATTCTTGCCATCTCTTCTTAATATCTTTTGCTTCTGTTAGGTCCATACCATTTCTGTCCTTTATCGAGCCCATCTTTGCATGAAATGTTCCCTTGGTATCTCTAATTTTCTTGAAGAGATCTCTAGTCCTTCCCATTCTGTTGTTTTCCTCTATTTCTTTGCATTGATCGCTGAGGAAGGCTTTCTTATCTCTCCTTGCTCTTCTTTGGAACTCTGCATTCAGATGCTTATATCTTTCCTTTTCTCCTTTGCTTTTCACTTCTCTTCTTCTCACAGTTATTTGTAAGGTCTCCCCAGATAGCCATTTTGATTTTTTGCATTTATTTTCCATGGGGATGGTCTTGATCCCTGTCTCCTCTACAGTGTCATGAACCTCAGTCCGTAGTTCATCAGGCACTCTATCTATCAGATCTAGTCCCTTAAATCCACTTCTCACTTGCACTGTATAATCATAAGGTATTTGATTTAGGTCTCATACCTGAATGGTCTAGTGGTTTTTCCTACTTTCTTCAATTTAAGTCTGAATTTGCCAATAAGGAGCTCATGATCTGAGCCACAGTCAGCTCCCGCTCTTGTTTTTGCTGACTGTATAGAGCATGTCCATCTTTGGCTGCCAAGAATATAATCAATCTGATTTCTGTTGACCATTTGGTGATGTCCATGTATAGTCTTCTCTTGTGTTGTTGGAAGAGGGTGTTTGCTATAACCAGTGCATTCTCTTGGCAAAACTTTATGAGCCTTTGCCCTACTTCATTCCATATTCCAAGGCCAAATTTGCCTGTTACTCCAGGTGATTCTTGACTTCCTACTTTTGCATCCCAGTCCCCTATAATGAAAAGGAGATCTTTTTGGGTGTTAGTTCTAAAAGGTCTTGTAGGTCTTCATAGAACCGTTCAACTTCAGCTTCTTCAGCATTACTGGTTGGGGCATAGACTTGGATTACTGTGATATTGAATGGTTTGCCTTGGAAACGAACAGAGATCATTCTGTCATTTTTGAGATTGCATCCAAGTACTGCATTTTGGACTCTTTTGTGGACCATGATGGCTACTCCATTTCTTCTGAGGGATTTCTTCCCACAGTAGTAAATACAATGGTCATCTGAATTAAATTCACCCATTCCAGTCCATTTTATTTCACTGATTCCTAGAATGTCGACGTTCACTCTTTCCATCTCTTGTTTGACCACTTCCAATTTGCCTTGATTCATGGACCTGACATTCCAGGTTCCTATGCAATATTGCTCTTTACAGCATCCGACCTTGCTTCTATCACCAGTCACATCCACAACTGGGTATTCTTTTTGCTTTGGCCCCATCACTTCATTCTTTCAATGAAGTTATTTCTCCACTGATCTCCAGTAGCATATTGGGCGCCTACTGACCTGGGGAGTTTCTCTTTCAGTATCCTATCATTTTGCCTTTTCATACTGTTCGTGGGGTTCTCAAGGCAAGAATATTGAAGTGGTTTGCCATTCCCTTCTCCAGTGGACCACATTCTGTCAGACCTCTTCACCATGATCTGCCTGTCTTGGGTGGCCCCACAAGGCATGGCTTAGTTTCATTGAGTTAGACAAGCCTGTGGTCCTAGGGTGATTAGATTGACTAGTTTTCTGTGATTATGGTTTCAGTGTGTCTGCCCTCTGATGCCCTCTTGCAAAACCTGCCTTCTTACTTTGGTTTCTCTTACCTTGGACATGGGGTATCTCTTCCCGGCTGCTCCAGCAAAGCCCAGCAGCTGCTCCTTACCTTGAACGAGGGTTATCTCCTCACCACTGCCCCTCCTGACCTTGAATGTGGAGTAGCTCCTCTAGGCCCTCCTGCACCTGTGCAGCCACCAGTCCTTGGACATGGGATATCTCCTCCTGGCAGCCGCCCTTGGCCTTGGATGTGGGTTAGCTCCTCTGGGCCACGCTTGTGCTCCTTTGCAGCTGCCCGCACTTGTGCCATATCTAGGCTCATGTGTCATAAGCCTAGATATTTAAACAGTGGACATTTATCAATAGGCCTGTTGTCATACCCTGATAAACATAATGGGATTTATGACTTTGTTCTGTTACAGAGATAATTAGCACATTCTTTTAGGTGACTGGAGAGTCTAGGTACAAATCCTGAGGCTCCTTCCTCCTGGGGGTCTGGTTTTCCATTGGTATGTTGTTTCCATAGATACTGGGCATGTAGCTCAAAGTCCACAGTCCAGCCCAAGATGGAGTCCTGCTTTCAAGATGGAGCCTGTTCTATTTCCTCCTTCAATAAATGAAGGTTATCTTTTCAATCCACTTTAGTCTTCTTTTTAAAAGCATGTATAAGTTTTTATTATAGCATTAAAAATTAAAAAAATGAAGTATAATTGACTTACAACATTGTATTAGTTTCAGGTGTGCCACATAGGTTTTCAAGAATATTTCAAAAATACAAAAACAGTATAGGATTACAGGGCAGCATGTCACCCCAGAACATGCATCTTTGAATTGTTTTGAGCTGATTTTTTTTTTTTTTTTTTTTTTTGAGACTAGACACAGAAGAATCTCTGAAGACAGAGTATAAACTAACCTTCTGTGAGGGACATTTACATTGATAAAGGAAATTCCATTTGTAAGGGTGTCTCTCTCTTTGTACCAGAAAGATGGCTCTAAATCACCTAAGAATCCTGTCAATGGAAAAGTCTTCCAGAAGCCTTAAATCTGCATGACACACCCAGTCCCACCATGTTGCTTTTCCTATTAATCTCTTATAAGTACTACCTCACTTTTCTGTTTGTCTTGAGCTCAAGATGGTATTTAAGGTAGTGAATTGAGCCAGGAGATACCTGAGTATCTCCCAGGTATATAGGAGGTCTGAATATTAATAAACTTCTGTTTCTTTTTCCCTTGTTATTCTGTCTTTTATTACAGGGAGTGTTAGCTAAAAACTCAGATGGTAGAGGGAAAATAAGCCTCTATGTCATCATAAGTCAGCTTCAATAGTTCCCAACTCATGAGCAGTCTTGAATCATCTGAACCTCTACTCTCACTTCCCCAAATTATTTTGAAGCAGTAACTAGATATCACATCATTTTTATTCTGTAAATATTTTAGTCTGTATCTTTAAAATATGTAGAATTGTCCCTTTATATAATTCTATTCCCATTATTATGCCTAAACATTAACTTTCAGTTCAGTTCAGTTCAGTCACTCAGTCGTGTCCGACTCTTTGTGACCCCAAGAATCGCAGCACGCCAGGCCTTCCTGTCCATCACCATCTCTTGGAGTTCACTCAAACTCATGTCCATAGAATCGGTGATGCCATCCAGCCATCTCATCCTCTGTCATCCCCTTTTCCTCCTGCCCCCAATCCCTCCCAGCATCAGAGTCTTTTCCAGTGAGTCAACTCTTCACATGAGGCGGCCAAAGTACTGGAGTTTCAGCTTTAGCATCATTCCTTCCAAAGAAATCCCAAGGCTGATCTCGTTTATTTATTTATTTTTTATTTTTTTATTAAGTTTATTAATCCCAGCGCTCAGCCCCAAGCATCCAGCATCGTTTAGAATGGACTGAACCTGGACTGGCATCTCGTTTCATACATGACATTTCACATGTTTCAAATGACATTCTCCCAAATCTTCCCACCCTCTCCCACAGAGTCCATAAGACTGTTCTATACATCAGTGTCTCTTTTGCTGTCTCACACACAGGGTTATTCTACCATCTTTCTAAATTCCATATACATGTCGTTAGTATACTGTATTTATGTTTTTCCTTCTGGCTTACTTCACTCTGTATAATAGTCTCCAGTTTCATCCACCTCATTAGAACTGATTCAAATGTATTCTTTTTAATGGCTGAGTAATACTCCATTGTGTATATGTACCACAGCTTTCTTATCCATTCATCTGCTGATGGACATCTAGGTTGCTTCCATGTCCTGGCTATTATAAACAGCGCCACATGAACATTGGGGTACACGTGTCTCTTTCCCCTCTGGTTTCCTCAGTGTGTATGCCCAGCAGTGGGATTGCTGGATCATAAGGCAGTTCTATTTCCAGTTTTTAAGGAATCTCCACACTGTTCTCCATAGTGGCTGCACTAATTTGCATTCCCACCAACAGTGCAAGAGGGTTCCTTTCTCCACACCCTCTCCAGCATTTATTATTTGTAGACTTTTGGATCGCAGCCATTCTGACTGGTGTGAAATGGTACCTCATAGTGGTTTTGATTTGCATTTCTCTGATAAAGAGTGATGTTGAACATCTTTTCAAGTGTTTGTTAGCCATCTGTATGTCTTCTTTGGAGAAATGTCTATTTAGATCTTTGGCCCATTTTTTGATTGGGTCATTTATTTTTCTGGAGTTGAGCTGTAGGAGTTGCTTGTATATTTTTGAGATTAGTTGTTTGTCAGTTGCTTCATTTGCTATTATTTTCTCCCATTCTGAAGGCTGTCTTTTCACCTTGCTAATAGTTTCCTTTGATGTGCAGAAGCTTTTAAGTTTAATTAGGTCCCATTTGTTTATTTTTGCTTTTATTTCCAATATTCTGGGAGGTGGGTCATAGAGGATCCTGCTGTGATGTATGTCAGAGAGTGTTTTGCCTATGTTCTCCTCTAGGAGTTTTATAGTTTCTGGTCTTATGTTTAGATCTTTAATCCATTTTGAGTTTATTTTTGTATATGGTGTTAGAAAGTGTTCTAGTTTCATTCTTTTACAAGTGGTTGACCAGATTTCCAGCACCACTTGTTAAAGAGATTGTCTTTAATCCACTGTATATTCTTGCCTCCTTTGTCAAAGATAAGGTGTCCATATAAAAAATTTATCTCTGGGCTTTCTATTTTGTTCCATTGATCTATATTTCTGTCTTTGTGCCAGTACCATACTGTCTTGATAACTGTGGCTTTGTAGTAGAGCCTTCAGGTAGGTTGATTCCTCCAGTTCCATTTTTCTTTCTCAAGATCGCTTTGGCTATTTGAGGTTTTTTGTATTTCAATACAAATTGTGAAATTATTTGTTCTAGCTCTGTGAAGAATACTGTTGGTAGCTTGATAGGGATTACATTGAATCTATAAATTGCTTTGGGTAGTATACTCATTTTCACTATATTGATTCTTCCAATCCATGAACATGGTATATTTCTCCATCTATTAGAGTCCTCTTTGATTTCTTTCACCAGTGTTTTATAGTTTTCTATATATAGGTCTTTAGTTTCTTTAGGTAGATATATTCCTAAGTATTTTATTCTTTCTGTTGCAATGGTGAATGGAATTGTTTCCTTAATTTCTCTTTCTGTTTTCTCATTATTAGTGTATAGGAATGCAAGGAATTTCTGTGTGTTGATTTTATATCCTGCAACTTTACTATAGTCATTGATTAGTTCTAGTAATTTTTTGGTGGAGTCTTTAGGGTTTTTTATGTAGAGAATCATGTCATCTGCAAATAGTGAGAGTTTGACTTCTTCTTTTCCAATTTGGATTCCTTTTATTTCTTTTTCTGCTCTGATTGCTGTGGCTAAAACTTCCAAAACTATGTTGAATAGTAATGGTGAAAGTGGGCACCCTTGTCTTGTTCCTGACTTTAGAGGAAATGCTTTCAATTTTTCACCATTGAGGATAATGTTTGCTGTGGGTTTGTCATATATAGCTTTTATTATGTTGAGGTATGTTCCTTCTATTCCTACTTTCTGGAGAGTTTTTATCATAAATGGGTGTTGAATTTTGTCAAAGGCTTTCTCTGCATCTATTGAGATAATCATATGGTTTTTATTTTTCAATTTGTTAATGTGGTGTATTACATTCATTGATTTGTGGATACTGAAGAATCCTTGTATCCCTGGGATAAAGCCCACTTGGTCATGGTGTATGATCTTTTTAATGTGTTGTTGGATTCTGATTGCTAGAATTTTGTTAAGGATTTTTGCATCTATGTTCATCAGTGATATTGGCCTGTAATTTTCTTTTTTTGTGGGATCTTTGTCAGGTTTTGGTATTAGGGTGATGGTGGCCTCATAGAATGCGTTTGGAAGTTTACCTTCTTCTGCAATTTTCTGGAAGAGTTTGAGCAGGATAGGTATTAGCTCTTCTCTAAATTTTTGGTAGAATTCAGCTGTGAAGCCCTCTGGACCGGTCTGTTAAGATTTTCTATTTCTTCCTGGTCGAGTTTTGGAAAGTTGTACTTTTCTAAGAATTTGTCCATTTCTTCCACGTTGTCCATTTTATTGGCATATAATTGCTGATAGTAGTCTCTTATGATCTTTTGAATTTCTGTGTTGTCTATTGTGATCTCTCCATTTTCATTTCTAATTTTATTGATTTGATTTTTCTCCCTTTGTTTCTTGATGAGTCTGGCTAATGGTTTGTCAATTTTATTTATCCTTTCAAAGAACCAGCTTTTGGCATTGTTGATTTCTGCTATGGTCTCTTTTGTTTCTTTTGCATTTATTTCTGCTCTAATTTTAAAGATTTCTTTCCTTCCACTAACCCTGGGGTTCTTCATTTCTTCCTTTTCTAGTTGCTTTAGGTGTAGAGTTAGGTTATTTATTTGACTTTTTTCTTGTTTCTTTAGGTGTGCCTTAGGACTGCTTTTACCATGTCCCACAGGTTTTGGGTTGTTGTGTTTTCATTTTCATTTGTTTCTATGCAAATTTTGATTTCTTTTTTGATTTCTTCTGTGATTTGTTTGTTATTCAGCAGCGTGTTGTTTAGCCTCCATATGTTGGAATTTTTAATTGTTTTTCTCCTGTAATTGAGATCTAATCTTACTGCATTATGGTCAGAAAAGATGCTTGGAATGATTTCTATTTTTTTGAATTTACCAAGGCTATGATCTATCCTGGAGAAGGTTCCATGTGCGCTTGAGAAAAAGGTGAAATTCATTGTTTTAGGATGAAATGTCCTATAGATATCAATTAGGTCTAACTGGTCTATTGTATCATTTAAAGTTTGTGTTTCCTTGTTAATTTTCTGTTTAGTTGATCTATCCATAGGTGTGAGTGGGGTATTAAAGTCTCCCACTATTATTGTGTTATTGTTAATTTCTCCTTTCATACTTGTTAGCATTTGTCTTACATACTGCGGTGCTCCCGTGTTGGATGCATATATATTTATAATTGTTATATCATCTTCTTGGATTGATCCTTTGATCATTATGCAGTGACCTTCTTTGTCTCTTTTCACAGCCTTTGTTTTAAAGTCTATTTTATCTGATATGAATATTGCTACTCCTGCTTTCTTTTGGTCCCTATTTGCTTGGAAAATCTTTTTCCAGCCCTTCACTTTCAGTCTGTATGTGTCCCCTGTTTTGAGGTGGGTCTCTTGTAAACAACATATGTAGGGGTCTTGTTTTTGTATCCATTCAGCCAGTCTTTGTCTTTTGGTTGGGGCATTCAACCCACTTACGTTTAAGGTAATTACTGATAAGTATGATCCCGTTGCCATTTACTTCATTGTTTTGGGTTCGAATTTATACACCGTTTTTGTGTTTCCTGTCTAGAGAATATCCTTTAGTATTTGTTGGAGAGCTGGTTTGGTGGTGCAGAATTCTCTCAGCTTGTGCTTGTCTGAAAAGCTTTTGATTTCTCCTTCATACTTGAATGAGATCCTTGCTGGGTACAATAATCTGGGCTGTAGGTTATTTTCTTTCATCACTTTAAGTATGTCTTGCCATTCCCTCCTGGCTTGAAGAGTTTCTATTGAAAGATCAGCTGTTATCCTTATGGGAATTCCCTTGTGTGTTATTTGTTGTTTTTCCCTTGCTGCTTTTAATATTTGTTCTTTGTGTTTGATCTTTGTTAATTTGATTAATATGTGTCTTGGGGTGTTTCGCCTTGGGTTTATCCTGTTTGGGACTCTCTGGGTTTCTTGAACTTGGGTGATTATTTCCTTCCCCATTTTAGGGAAGTTTTCAACTATTATCTCCTCAAGTATTTTCTCATGGTCTTTCTTTTTGTCTCTTCTTCTGGAACCCCTATGTCAATGTTGTAGCGTTTAATATTGTCCTGGAGGTCTCTGAGATTGTCCTCATTTCTTTTAATTCGTTTTTCTTTTATCCTCTCTGATTCATTTATTTCTACCATTCTATCTTCTAATTCACTAATCCTATCTTCTGTCTCTGTTATTCTGCTATTTGTTGCCTCCAGAGTGTTTTTAATTTCATTTATTGCATTATTCATTATATATTGACTCTTTTTTATTTCTTCTAGGTCCTTGTTAAACCTTTCTTGCATCTTCTCAATCCTTGTCTCCAGGCTGTTTATCTGTGATTCCATTTTAATTTCAAGATTTTGGATCAATTTTACTATCATTATTTGGAATTCTTTATCAGGTAGATTCCCTATCTCTTCCTCATTTGTTTGGATTGGTGGGCATTTATCCTGTTACTTTATCTGTTGGGTATTCCTCTGTCTCTTCATCTTGTTTAAATTGCTGATTTTGGGGTGTCCTTTCTATATTTTGGCAGTTTGTGGAGTTCTCTTTATTGTGGCTTTTCCTCACTGTGTGTGGGTTTGTACAGGTGGCTTGTCAAGGTTTCCTGGTTAGGGAAGCTTCTGTCAGTGTTCTGATGGGTGGAGCTGTATTTCTTCTCTCTGTTGCAATGAAATGTCAGTAATGAGTTATGAGGTGTCTATGGTTTTGGGGTGACTTTGGGCAGCTTGTATCTTGGGTCTGCCAGGGCTGTGCTCCTTTGTTGCTGGAGAATTTGCTTGGTATGTCTTGCTCCTGAACTTGTTGGCCCTGGTGTGGTGCTTAGTTTCCCAGTGTCGGTATGGAGGCGTTTGATGAGCTCCTGTCAATTAATGTTCCTTGAGTCAGGAGTCCCTGGGAGTCAGGGTTTGGACTTAAGCCTCCTGCTTCCAGTTATCGGTCTTATTTTTACAGTAGTTTCAAAACTTCTCCTTCTATACAGCACCATTGATAAAACATCTACGTTAAAGATGAAAAGTTTCCAGACCCCAAGTGAGGGTCACCCAGAGAGGTTCACAGCGTTTCATGGAGAAGAGAAGAGGGAGGAGGGAGTTAGAGGTGACCCAAATGAGATGAGGTGGAATCAATAGTGGAGAGAGTGGGGTAGCCAGTAGTCACTTCCTTGTGTGCATTCCACAACTGGACCACTCAGAGATAATCACGGGGTTATACAGAGAAGAGAAGAAGGAGAAAGGAGACAGAGGTGGCAAAAGAGATAAAAGGGGGGGATGAAAAGGAGGGAGACAGATCCAGCCAGTAATCAGTTCCCTAAGTGTTCTCCACCATCTGGAACACACATAAACTCACAGAGTTGGGTAGAGTAGAGAGGGGTTAGGGAGGAGACACAGGCGACCTGGTGGAGAAAAAGGAGAGTCCAAAGGGAGAGAGAGCAGTCAAGCCAGTAATCTCGCTCCCTAGTGAAAAATGGGTCCTGAAGATTGGGTTCTTAAAGGTACAAAATTGGTAACAAATACATAAATTAATTTCCAAAATTAAAAATCTAGAGTAGAGTTTGGAATTTCAAAAATACAATGTTAAAAAAAAAGCCTGAAGAAGAAACATAAAGAGAGAAAAAAACAAACAAAAAACAATATTGCAAAATTATAAAGAAAATACAGGTACAAATTTGATATCAAATACAAAAAAGCATAAATTAAAAATCTAGAGTAGAGTTTGGAATTTCAGATATACAATGTTATATAAAAAGAAGAAGAGAATGAAACAGAAAAAAGAAAAAGTCACAGAAATTATAAAAAAAACTGTAGGTACAAAATTGATAACATATACCAAAAAGCTAAAATTAAAAAAACCATAGCTAGAGTAGAGTTTGGAATTTCAAAAATACAATGTTAAAGAAAAACAAGAAGAAAAAAAATATCAAAAAATTATAAAATATGTATATATGAAGTTTGCTGAAGAAGAAAAAAAATAGGGTTTTTTTTTTTTTTTTTGAAAGTGCAATAGGTTATAAAAGTGAAAATTAAAGGAACAATAGAGGACTTAAAAAATTTTTTTAATTTTTAAAAAAATTTCTCTTTGAAAGAAATTTTAATTATTAATGATTATTTAAAAATAGTAAAAATATATATAGGACTTTCTCTGGTTTTGTTGTATTGTGGGTTCAGTTCATTTTTGGCTAGTTCCTTGAACCGACTTATATTTCTCCAGATCTATAGGCCCCTTCTATGTAGTCCCACTGCACTAACCACGGGTTTTAATCTATTGCCTGTAGCTTCCATTTATTTCCCTCTGGTATAACTTCTTCTGTTTCCTGGTCTCTTCAGTGTCTGACTTCTCCCCTGACACAAAGGGGTCGGTGAAACTTTTTTTTTAGGCTCACTTGTTCAGTCTTGCATAACAACAACCCTGTGGGGAGGGAGGGAGGATGCTGCAAACAAATAACACTGGCGTTTGTCCTGGAGTGCCTCAGCCACACTGGGTCTGCCCCACTTGGCGCTGTCCCTGTCCCCTGCCCACACTGCTCGGGCTCTGGTTGTTCCGTTCAATCCGGGGCCAGCCCTGGGCTGAACATGATTCCCAGGTCCAAGCTGCTCAGGTTCAGGCACTCGGGTAGTCCTCAGAGGCGATCCAACTCAGTTGGGCCTGCATTTTGTGCTCCTTTATATCCGAGCAGCTCAGGTGATGAGGTGTTTGGCGAACTCCAATATAAACTAGATAAAGTCCCGCCACTTTTTATCTGGGTGTAAAACTTTTCATGACCTTCTCAGGCAGATGTTGACCGTTAGAAAATGTTGACATTTTAGTTAGCAAAGAACCCTTTTTACAGTTTTATAAAATAAAGTCTCTCTGGGGCTGCGTTAACCCCTTCCTGCTCTAGCTGCCTGTCACCAGATGGGGAAGGTCTGCAGGGAAAATTCTATTTTTTAACAAAACTTTGTTCCCCGTGGGCCTTATTTTGTCTTAGGTTGGGGCTGGCTTTTTCCCGACCAGGTCAGTATCCCATATTCCGTCTGGTTTGCTAGCCCAAATTATTTCACCAGTGCTCAGGGTATTCAGGCCAGATTTTTTTACTTTTTTTTTCTTAATATATGCTGGTTGTCCTGCCCAGCCCCCACTTGCAATGTTTGTGATGTACAGTGCTGATTCAATCCGCTGGGGAAGTACTAGTATGGCTTGCAATCTGTGTTTTACTTGTTTATTTTTTCTCCCTGTTATGTTGCCCTCTGTGCTTCCAAAGCTCGGCACAGATTTGGCAGTGAAAAGGTTTCCTGGTGTTTGGAAACTTCTCTCTTTTTAGACTCTTTCCTGGGATGGAACTCCAGTCCCTCCCTCTTTTTCTCTTTTTTTGTCTTTTATATTTTTATACATCCTTTGCAAGAGTTGGGTTGCTTTTCTGGGTGCCTGATGTTCTCTGCCAGCATTCAGAAGATGTTTTATAGAATTTACTAAACCTTTGTTGCTTAAATGCTCTTTTTATTTTTTTGTGGGGAGAAATGTTCTAGCATTCTATCCATATCTTGGCTCAAACAGTCCAGTTATTTTTTAAAAAGTTCATGTTTTGTTCAATAGAGATATATCTAAAGCTCTGGAGAAAAAAAAGCAATACCTATACATTTGTATTTTTTGAAAAATTCCAAGATAATTCTGATATGCATCTGGATTTGGAAAATACAAACTAAAGGAAAATTGGGGCTGGTGCACTGGGATGACCCAGGGGATGGTTGGAGAGGGAAGTAAAAGGCAGGGGTTCAGGGTGGGGAACACATGTACACCCATAGTGAATATCTGTTGATGTAAAGCAAATCAATACAATTTGTAAAGTTTTTAAAAAAATAATAATAAAATTAAAAACAAAACAAAATCAAAAAAAAGTGGTAACAAGTTTTTTCTATTAAATTGTAGTTTTCATGATATAGAGTATTATTTTTCTGTTGACCAATCATGACAAAATGGTATTAAGTGAGTGAGGTGAAGTGAAGTGAAGTCGCTCAATCATGTCCGACTTTTTGCGACCCCATGGACTGTAGTCTACCAGGCTCCCCTGTCCATGGGATTTTCCAGGCAATAGTCCTGGAGTGCATTGCCATTTCCTTCTCCAGGGGATCTTCCCAACCCAGGGCTGGAACCCGGGTCTTGCTTTGTCTTTGGATGTGGGGTATCTTTCTTTTTTTTTTTTGGTATGTTCCAGCATCCTCCTGTCAATAGTTGTTCAGCAGTGAGTTGCAATTTTGGTGCTCTTGCAGGGGAAGATGAGTGCATGTCCTTCTATTCTGCCATCTTGAACTGCCTGTTTTTACATTTTAAAAACTAGTTTTCAAAATAGTGAGTTGCTTCTCCTCTGGGGATAATGAATTTTGTTGCTGTTGTTATTTTTTTTGTTTGTTTTGTCAAGCCCCAGAGTATTTAAGCATTTCTGATGTGCTTCAGTTGTTATGATGATTACAGTTGTTATGCTTAAGCCAAACTTTGGCCATCTTTGGCCAGTGGGAATCCATCCAGGTTGGGTCCTAAGTCTTTTGTACATATTCTAGTAGGCTTAGCTAGCCTTTTTCCTTTCTGGTGTGACAAGATATTTCTAGTTCATCTTGTACAGCTTTTCCCCTAGCCCTGGTATCAGAATTTCTTCAAACAAATCTGGCTCCTTTTGGTGGGAAATGATATCTAAAGTTTATAGTCTGAGCACTAGAGTTGCTCCTTGCTGCTTAATTGTTTATTGCTTCTCAGCTTTTTGATTGGAAAAAGAGAGAATACATTTAACAGTTTTTAAATTTGGTTTATTTTTATTTTTGGTTGTGCTGGGTCTTTGTTGCTGTGTGGGCTTTTCTCTGGTTGCTGCGAATGGGGGCTACTCTCTGGTTGTGGTGTGTGGGCTTCTCACTGTGGTGGCTTCTCTTGTTGCAGAGTACAGGCTCTAGGGCACTCAGGCTTCAGTAGTTGTGGCACATGGGCTTAGTTACACTCTGGCATGTGGAATCTTCCTGGGTCAGAAATAGAACCAGAGTCTCCTGTATTTGGCAGGTGAATTTCTAACCACTAGACCACCAGGGAAGCTGTAGAATACATTTTTTTTTTTTTTAATGTAAACATATCATGAGTCTACATGAGTATTTCCAATTCAAATCAGATTCAGGACATTAGTGTTTTTCTTCATCTCATTTTTCTTAAATCTATAATATATCTCTTTTTTCCAGTCATCTATTCTCTGTTGTCCCATATCTAATCCCAGTTTTCAATGATAACAATATAATTATATTCAAGTGTTTTACCTTATGATATGAACACCATCACCCATAATGTGACTTCTCAAAACAGTTTTAGAATTTTTTGCAGTTCATATTCTCTTTAAGTAGATATATCACACAGAGGGTACATTTTCAAATTATTTTGTTTTAAAACCATTTAAAAATAGTTCTTTTTAATATGGCTCTGCCAACCAATTGGATGAGTATATATTTAGTTACTTTTGTTTCATTTTACTCTGAGATTTTAGGAGTTGCTTTTTAAAAAAGTTGTTTTGTAATTATAATTCTGTATAATGGTTTCATGCTTCCAAAGTTAAATCAGCAGAAAAGCTACATTTTTTTTAAAAAAAGGTGATATCCTTGTTCCATTCTAATTCCTTCTCCTTTTAAAGGCAACTTAACAAACCCATTTGGATTCATCTTTTCATTTTGTGAATGTAGTGTTTTCTGAACACTCAATTTTTCCTACTGTGCAGAAAGGTCTTAATTTCATCATTGGAACCTCAAGACTTGGGGTCATAAAGATTTTTCTGGAAGTATGATATGTCATATTGAATTCTGATTAAAACCCTTTGTGGTAGACATCCCTGGTGCTCCAGTGGTTAGGAATCAGCCTGCCAATGCAGGGGACACTGGTTCTATCCTTGGTCTGGAAAGATTCCACATGCTACAAGGTAATTAAACCCCACTGCACCACAACTACTGGGCCTGTGTTCTAGAGGTTGGGAGCCACAACTAAGGAAACCCATGTGCAAGAGCCCATGCTAGGCAACAACAGAAGCCACCACAATGAGAAGCCTGGGCACTATAACTACAGACAGCCCCTGCTTGCTGCAACTAGTGAAAGCTTATTTTCAGTAATGAAGACCAAGCACAGCCAATCAATCAACCAACCAATCAACCCACCTACCAATCCAGTCAGCCTTTGTGGTACTTGTAAGTAGGTCTGTAGCTTTTCCAGGCTCAAATGCCATGACATTGTGGGAGAGGAGGATAGCAGATACTTACATGGGATTAGTTCCTGTACCCAGAATTGTCCATGGAGAGGGAACTCAGGATCCATCCTTAACCAGTTGAACCTAAACCAGATTATGGAGGCAGGTCTCAGTTCTTTGAGTGCTCTTAACTGCATTGTTCCCCTAGGTGATGCTAAGGTGCAGTCAGGATGAAGACCACTTTGTAAAAGAGGAGTGAAAGTATATCTAGGATCCTGATGGTTAAGATTTACCCAGATTCACTGCTTTTCCTCCTTAGTTCTGGATCTTTCTAAACTCTACTCTTGTCACATTTTCCCCATTCTAAAGATTAACTGCCTGTTCATTTTCCCACAAACTCACTCTTTTCTGCCTATGTTTGACTCAAGCAGTCTTTCTTTGCCTGATTTCTTATTTCTATATACTGTGTTTTATTTTTTTTTCTTTCTTTTTAAATCAAAGATCATGGAATTGGGCAAGAAATGTTTCATGGGGAAACACTGAGGAGGCATTGTACCCACTGAGGAAATTCTAGCATCAAACGTGTAAGAAGTTCCCTGAACCAAGACATGGGGTCAAACAGATGATGTTTTTAGAAGGCTGAATACAAAGGACTCCATCAAGAAATGTCTGCCTCAGAGACTCTGAGACTCTCAGAGAACTTTGAATGATGAGCATTGTGGAATTAAATTGGGCTCTTTAAAAAAATCTTGTATGGTTTTACAGTTGTGAAAATATTTGTGAAGGAATAAAACTATTTTTAGTTGGTTTGTGGAAAGAATTTTCATTGGGTCATAGATTCGTGTCAAAATGAAGGATTTATGAGGATGATTTTTGTCCTTGTTCCTACTTATCTGGTTAGTTTCAGGTCTGATAGTGAATATTTTCTCAGCTGTTGTATTTCTTACTAGTTGAGGTTCAGGATCAAGAATAGACAGAGGAGTTCAAGCTATGGGACATGAACTGGCATTGCTCTTTAATAAGACTGTTTTTTTCAACTGGGTTATTAAATGATACCTTTTAGTATAAAAATCCTGACACTTAAGCAGTAATGACATACCTTTATTTGCACTCCCCCCCACCCCCGAATTTGTTTCATCTGTTGGTATGCTCTTTGGTGGGTGATATTGCTCTTACTTTCTTTTATAATTACACCAATATTAGGCTAAATCAAAGAGCTGAGTAACAGGCAACAGTGACTCCCAGAGACAATCATAAGTTTCAGGACAGTTTGGGAAGGCAGGTGTTAGTGCTGGGCTTCTGGTGGAGAGCCCCAGGTTTGCAGACTGCAGCACTGGGCTGTCCTTGGCCATACCTGGGCTGGAACTGTGCCTGTGTCCAGTTTGACATTCTTGCTTCTCTGTGCAAGCCTCCCATTCCATCTCAGTAAACTCTATAAAAAGTGTGTTTTATCATCTATTGTATGAGGGGCTCTTTTAAGCTCTTCATGCCCCTTGGAATGAATGATGAAGCATGCTGGAAAGGTAATAGTGAGCCTTTGTGCTTTTGAGAACTGATCATCTTGCTCTGATTTGATCATCTTACTCATATTTAACTAAGCATTATTTGCTTACTTCTCTATTGTTGCTGTTTAGTTGCTAAGTCGTGCCTGACTTTTGCAATCCCATGGATCGTAGTCTGCCAGGCTTCACTGTCCATGGGATTCTCTAGGCAAGACTACTGGAGTGGGTTTCCATTTCCTTCTCCAGGGGATCTTCCTGACCCAGGGATCAAACCTGCAGCTCCTGCTGCATCTCCTGCATTACGGGCAGATTCTTTAACGCTGAGCCTTTGGGGAAGCCCTACTTCTCTATAGTAGATGAAAACTTCTGTGACCTCTTGGAAAACAAAGCAGTTGATACAGGGTGTGAACATGTGTGTGCAACAAAACAGGAGTGTTGGGGTTCAGTGTCACACCCATCTGAGGGATGAGAATAGCTTTCTGTACATATCCTGATTGGGTACTAGTTGGCTGAGCAGAAAATGCTTGTTAGTTTTGTCTTATGTTTGGTGTTTTGGATTCTACTTTCCCTTCCTCTTGTGCATGGGTTCCCCAACTTCAGATAAAAGAAGAGAATTATCAAAGCAGGCCTGTCAGTTGTTTACCTTTTCTGTGTTAGTAAGGAGATTGCTTAAAGGAAAAATTTATCTCAAAATGGAATTCCAGAAAGATTTCCAAACTTTTGGCATTTTGTCTTTTGATAAGTCTGTGGAGGAAATGATGTTGAGGGCCTAAGTGTTTACTTTTTGTAACTTGAATTCGTGTTGAGAGTTTGATTTTCCTTGCTGGGGAAAAAGGGTATTTTCTCAAGGTGTGACTACAGGGAAGAAGTAGTAGGATGTTTGGTGGAGTGGCTATTTGGCAGGGTGGGCAAGTGTTACTATTTCTTTGGGGAAAGACAATTGTTTTCTGTAAATGTCTTACTCAGGAGTTAAGCCCTAATGCCTCCCAACTTATTGGTTTAGTATTTTAAATTTTTTGCTCTGGGGAAGAAATCATTTTTTCCAAACCAACACCTGCAATGTGTGGCTGATGGAGAACCACAGACATTTTATTTTTAGCTTGTCTTCTGCTGTGTTTAATTTTTAACTCCAAGGAACATCCCAGCTTCTAAGGTCTAGAGATATATTGATGCAGTGCCACCTGGAGCTGAGAGTTTGGGAACCTCCCAAGCCTGGTTTATTTGTGATACTCCAACAAAAGCTAAAGTCTGATATCTTGATTTGCTGACATGTGGAATTCTGGCTGGGAAAGATTGGATCTGTTTTTTTGCCAATGTGTCAGTTCATAAAGGCTCTTAAAGCAAAGGATGATAGCAGGAGTGTGTCATGCCTACATGAGCCATCTTGACTTTTCTGCCAGGCTGGGATGTTGAGACTACAGGGGACAGGGGCAGGCTACCAGCAGGGCTTGTTCATATGGAAGCAAATCTCTTATCCTTCTTCTGTCACCTTTTCCTCATTCATCTTAGGCAAAGACTCACTTGGTGTTTTACTAAATGTGTTCTAAAACACTGGATGTAATATTTATTGAGCATCCACAGTGTACCAAACACAATGTACCAAGGATTTATTACCTTGAAAATGTTGGCTTAAGTTTAAAGCTATTGTCTGCTTGTCTTATAGAAGAGAGTGGATCTGTATATTTTCTTTTAGATTAGCCATGAGTGTAGCATTTTGTGAAAATGCCATTTTAATATGCTAATAATAAAGGTGAAGCTGGTTTGTATATAGAAATGCAAGAGGCTTATGGGTATTGATTTTGTTTCTTGAAAGCTTACTGAATTCATTGATGAGCTTTAGTAGTTTTCTGGTAGCAGCTTTAGCAATTTCTATGTATAGTATCATGTCATTTGCAAACAGTGAAAATTTTACTTCTTTTCCAATTTAGATTCCTTTATTTCTTTTTCTTCTCTGATTGCTGTGGCTAGGACTTTAAAAACTATGTTGAATAAGAGTGGCAAGAATGGACATCCTTTTTTTGTTCCTGATCTTAGAGGAAATACTTTCAGCTTTTCATCATTGAGTATGTTAGCTGTGGGTTTGTGGTATATGGCCTTTATTTTGTTTAGGTAGGTTCCCTCTATGCCCACTTTCTGCAGAGTTTTTATCATAAATGGATGTTTAATTTTGTTGAAAGCTTTTTCTGCATCTATTGAGATGATCATATGGCTTTTATTCTTCAATTTGTTAGTATAATATATCACATAGATTGATTTGCATATACTAAAGAGTCCTTGCATCCCTGAGATAAATCCCACTTGATCATGGTGTATGATCTTTTTAATGTGTTGTTGGATTTTATTTGCTAGTATTTTGTTGAGGATTTTTGTTCCTATGTTCATCAGTGAGATTGGCTTGTAATTTTCTTTTTCTGTGGTATCTTTGTCTGGTCAGCCAGACAAAGGTCCTGGACTGATGGACAAGGCCATCAGGTCCTGGGAAGCTTTTTGGGAAGTTTTTACTCACAGTTTCAATTTCAGTACTTATGATTAGTCTGTTCATATTTTCTATTTCTTCCTGGTTCAGACTTCAATCTTGGAAGGTTTTACTTTTCTAAACACTTGTCCATTTCTTCCAGGTTGTCCACTTTATTGGCATATATTTGCTTGTAATAGTCTCTCATATTTCTTTGTATTTCTTTAGTGCCCATTGTAACTTTTTCTTTTTCATTTCTAACTTTGTTAATTTGAGCCCTCTTCCTTTTTTTCTTGATAAGTCTGGTTAAAGGCTTATAAATTTTGCTTATATTTTTGATGAACCAGCTTTTAGTTTCATTGATCTTTTCTATTGTTTTCTTTGTCTCTTTAATTTCTGCACTGATATTTATAATTTTTTCTCTTCTCCTAACTTTGAATTTTTTTTGTACTTCTTTCTCTGGTTGTTTGAGGTATAAGATTAGGTTGTTTATTTGAGATTTTTCTTGTTTCCTGAGATAAGATTGTATTAGTATAAACTGCCCTCTTAGAACTGCTTTTGCTGTATCCCATAGGTTTAGGATCATTTTGTTTTCATTTATCTCTAGGTATTTTTTGAGTTCCTCTTTGATTATTTCAGTGATGCATTGGTTGCTTAGTAAAGATATTATTTAGCTTTCATATCTGTGTTTTTTTTTTTTTTTTTACAGTTTTTTCCTTGTAGTTGATTTGTAATCCATAATGTTGTGGTTGGATAAGATGATTGATATGATTTCAGTTTTCTTAAATTTATTGAGGGTTGCTTTGTGGCTCAGCATGTTAGCTATCCTGGAGAATGTTCCATGTACACTGGAGGAGAATGTGTATTCTGCTGCATTCAGATAGAATGTCCATATGGTCTAATATGTCATTTAGGCCTCTGTTTCCTTATTGATTGTTCTGTCTGTATGATTTGTCCATTAATGTAAGTGGAGTGCTAAAGTCCCCCACTATTCTTGTTCAAATATTGATTTCTCCTTTTATGAAAAGACAACCCACAGAATGGAAGAAAATATTTGCAAATGAAGTGATTGATAAGGGATTAATCTTCAAAATATATAACAGCTCATGCAGCTCAATAGATAAAAAGAACCCAATCAAAAAATTGGCAAAGGTCTAAATAGACATTTCTCAAAAGAAATATACAGATGGCCAAAAAGCATGTGAAAAGATGCTTAACATTGTTAATTATTAGAGAAATGCAAATCAAACTGCTATGAGTTGTCACCTGACACCAGTCAGAATAACCATCATCAAAAAGTCTGCAAATAATAAATGCTGGAGAAGATGTGGAGAGAAAGGAAACCTCCTACACTGTTGGTGAGAATGTAAATTATACAGTATGGTTCCTCAAAAAAACTAAAAAAATAGAACTACCACATGATCCAGCAATCCCTCTACTGGGCATGTATCCAGAGGAAACCATTATTTTGAAAAGACACATGCACCTCAGTGTTCATTGCATCACTACTTTACAATAGTTTTGAAGCAATATAAAAGTCTATTGACAGAGAAATGGATAAAGAAGATGTGGTATGTATATACAATGAAATATTACTCAGTCACAAAAAAGAATTAAATAATACCATTTGCAACCACATGGATGGGCTTAGAGATTATAATACTGAGTGAAATAAGTCAGATAGAGAAGGACAAATATCATATGGTATCAGTTATATGTGGAATCTAAAAAAATGATATAAATGAACGTTGTTCCAAACAGACTTCAAAAACAAACTTTTGGTTTTCAAAGGGGAAAGGCAGGAGGAGGAATAAATTAGGACTTTAAGGTGAACATATACACACTACTATATATGAAATATATATTAATAATTAACAAGGACCTACTGTATAGCATTGGAGAAGGAAATGGCAACCCACTCCAGTGTTCTTGCCTGGAGAATCCCAGGGACGGGGAAGCCTGGTGGGCTGCCATCTATTGGGTCGCACAGAGTCGGACACGACTGAAGTGACTTAGCAGCAGCAACTGTATAGCGTGGGGCTTCCTACGTGGTTTATTGGTGAAGTATCCACCTGCTAATGCAGGAGATGCAGGAGATGTGGTTTGGATCTCTGGGTCAGGAAGATCCCCTAGAGGAGGAAATGGCAACCCGCTCCAGTATTCTTATCTGGAGAATCCCATGGACAGAGGAACCTGGCAGGCTACAGTCCATAAGGCTGCAAAGCATCAGACAGTGAGCAGAAAGCACTGTGTAGCACAGGGAACTCTACTCAATAATCTGTGATAACCTATATGGGAATATAATCTGAAAAAGAATAGCTATATGCATAACTGAATCACTTTGCTGTACACCTGAAACTAACATAGCATTGTAAATCAACTGTACTTTATTGTGCCAATAAAGGTCCACATAAACAAAGCTTTGGTTTTCCAGTAGTCATGTACAGGTGTGAGAGTTGGACTGTAAAGAAGGTTGAGCACCTGAAACTAACATAGCATTGTAAATCAACTATGCTTTATTGTGCCAATAAAGGTCGACATAATCAATGCTTTGGTTTTTCCAGTAGTCGTGTACAGATGCGAGAGTTGGACCATAAAGAAGGTTGAGCACTGAAGAATTAATGCTTTCAAACTGTGATTCTGAAGAGAGCCCCTTTGACTTTAAGGAGATCAAAGCAGTCAATCCCAAAGGAAATCAGTCCTGAATATTTATTGGAAGGACTGATGCTGAAGCTGAAGCTCCAATCCTTTGGGCAACTGATGCAAAGAGCTAACTCACTTGATGCTGGGAAAGATTGAGGGCACAAGGAGAAGGGGGTGACAGAGGCTGAGATAGTTAAATGGCATCACTGACTCAATAGACATGAGTTTGAGCAAACTCTGAGAGATAGTGAGGGACAGGAAAGCCTGGCATGCTGCAGTCCATGGGGTCACAAAGAATCAGACATGACTTAGCAACTGAACCACAACAAAAATTAAATTTAAAAAAAATTGAAGTTTGTGATAAGAAAAACTGGTATGGCTTATATTTCTAATTAAGGTTTCTTTTCCTTTCCTTTTAGGAAATCTTCAGAGTACTATTACCAACATATTTTGAGGATTTACTTACTCATTTTAAAAACTATGATCCCTCTGATTCTGGGGTTTTGTTCAAAACCTATGGCTACACTGCTGTACTGAATGTCTGCTTTTTCATTTGAACATTCTGGTGCAACTTTTTCTTCTATTACACTCAGCGTATAGGAATGAGATTAAGAGTAGCCATGTGCCATATTATTTACTGCAAGGTAAGTGTCATTTGGTACAAAAGTTTGTACATCCTCTGAAGAATCAGAAACATTTGGGAAAGTTTTCTGTAGATTAAAAATTTTGTTGCTGTGTCATTTACTTCTTACCAGAGATACTTGATATTTGTTTCAAGCCAGTTTGTTGTTGTTTGAGAAAACTTTACCAATATATAATGAAAAGTTTTGTTTGGAGATCAGACCAGGGCTGCATTTGATAACTTTTATGTATAGGCTGGTGCATAATACCCACTAAACTTATACTGAAATCTAATTAAAAATTAGGTATCAAAATTATCAAACTGATTTTCAATGTTTTCTTGCCTAAATTTTATTGTGGTATTCATGGAAATTTTGTTGTTTTTCATTTAAACCTTCATTTACATCAAAGTCATGTTTAAAAGTGAGTTCAGTGATTGGATCTATAACATTAAATTTAGGAGAAAAATATGTTTTTAATAAAATAAATGATTATATTTTAAATAATGCATCTAGTCACATTTAATATAATTGTGCTTATTAAATAAAAATAGAAGTGAAATCTGTGCCAAATTAGATTTACTCATGATCTTCTGTAGTTACTGATTGTTTTTGATAATGTTAAAGAAAATGGTTGTTTTGGGAAAAAAATTGAAATTTTAATTTGTTTTTAGCAATTTTAGAGGGTATTTATGTTGCTATTCATTGAAGTTATTTTCTTAATGCAATATTTGGGGTTTTTTTAGTATGCATTATAGCAGCTTTAATAAAATCTGGTTTGATGTTTCTAGTGTTTTTGTATTGAGAAATGCTATAAAATTATTTTATATTTTACTCTAGTCTTATCTAGTATCAGATCAGATCAGTTAAGTCATGTCCGTGTCTTTACACCCCATGAATGCCAGATACATCAGGCCTCCCTGTCCATCACCAACTAAATGAGTTCACTCAGACTCACTTTCGAGTCAGTGATGCCATCCAAAAATCTCATCCTCTGTCATGTTGTTCTCCTCCTGCTCCCAGTCCCTCCCAGCATCAGAGTCCTTTCCAATGAGTCAAAAAAGATTCACACATGAGATGGCCAAAGTACTGGAGTTTCAGCTTCAGCATCATTCCTTCCAAAGAAATCCCAGGGCTGATCTCTTTCAGAATGGACTGGTTGGATCTCCTTGCCGTCATTAAAAATACTCTCAAGAGTCTTCTCCAACACCACAGTTCAAAATCAAAATTCTTCAGCGCTCAGCACTTCACAGTCCAACTCTCATATCCATACATGACCACAGGAAAAACCATAGCCTTGACTAGACGGACCTTTGTTGGCAAAGTAATTTCTCTGCTTTTTTGATATGCTATCTAGGTTGGTCAGAACTTTCCTTCCAAGGAGTAACATCTTTTTCTTATTTCATGGCTGCAGTCATCATCCGTAGTGATTTTGGAGCCCAGAAAAATAAAATCTGACACTGTTTCCATTGTTTCCCCATCTATTTCCCATGAAGTGGTGGGACTGGATGCCATGATCTTCGTTTTCTGAATGTTGAACTTTAAGCCAACTTTTTCACTCTCCACTTTCACTTTCATCAAGAGGCTTTTGAGTTCCTCTTCACTTTCTGCCATAAGGGAGGTGTCATCTGCATATCTGAGGTTATTGATATTTCTCCCGACAGATATCTTTACAAATGAACTGCCACAAATGTCATGTGCTGGAGAGCTCTTGTTAAATGAGATCTTAGATATCTCTTTGTCCTGGGCTCTTTGATTTTAGAAAATCCTTATTTAACCACGTTGTATACTTCAAATTTTCTGAGAGAGTAGATTATAAATGTTTTCACTGCAGACACAAAAAGATAGCTATACAAGGCAATGGATATGTTAACTGTTTTAACTATAGTAATCATTTCCCAGTGTACATTTATGTCAAACATCTTGTTGTGCACATTAATATATATATATTTCATTAAAAATAAAATCCTCATTGACAGATAAAACCAATCAATTTAAATGAAAACAAGCACTTCTTTTACTTGGTTGCTACTTATCTAGAGCTTCTATTTTTTAGGAATACTTTTCTCAGCCAATTAAAGATATCTTTCTTCATCCTTTTTTGAGCAGAGTCTTGTTAATCTTTGGGCTATGTGAACCTGATTAATGGACCTAACATTCCAGGTTCCTATGCAATATTGCTTTTTACAACATTGGATTTTCCTTTTACCACTAGACACATCCACAATGGGACATTGTTTTCACTTTGGCTCAGCCTCTTCATTCCTTCTGGAGCTATTTCTTCGCTCTTCTCCAGTAGCATGTTGGGCATCTACTGACCTGGGGAGTTCATCTTTTAGTGTCAAATCTTTTTGCCTTTTCATACTGTTCATGGGATTCTCAAGGCAAGAATGCTAAAGTGGTTTGCATTTCCTTCTCCAGTGAACCACGTTTTTCAGCTGAGCTGTTTCAAATCCTAAAAGATGATGCTGTTAAAATGCTGCACTCTGTATGCCAACAAATTTGAAAAACTCAGCAGTGGCCACAGCACTGGAAAAGGTCAGTTTTCATACCAATCCCAAAGAAAGGCAATGCCAAATAATGTTCAAACTATGGCACAATTGCACTCATTTCACATGCTTGCAAAGTAATGCTCAAAACTCTCCAACCTAGGTTTCAACAGTACATGAACCAAAAACTTCCAGATTTTTAAGCTAGATTTAGAAAAGGTAGAGGAACCAGACATCAAATTGCCAACATCCATTGGATCATAGAAAAAGCAAGAGAATTCCAGAAAACATCTAGTTCTGCTTCATTGACTACACAAAAGCCGTTTAATTTGTGGATCACAACAAACTTTGGAAAATTCTTAAAGTGATGGGAATACCAGAACACCATACCTGCCTCCTGAAAAACCTGTATGCAGGTCAAGAAGCAACAGTTAGAACCAGACATGGAACAATGGACTGGTTCCAAATTCGGAAAGGAGTACGTCAAGGCTGTATTTTGTCACCCTTGTTATTTAACTTCTATTCAGAGTGCATCATGCAAAATACCAGGCTGAATGAAGCACCAGATGAAATCAAGACTGCTGGGAGAAATAGCAAAAACCTCAAATATGTAGATGACACCACCCTTATGGCAGAAAGCAAAGAGAAACTAGAAAGACTCTTGACGAAAGTGAAAGAGGGGAGTTAAAAAGCTAGCATAAAACTCAGCATTCAAAAAACAAAGATCATGGCATCCAGTCCCATCACTTCATGGCAAATAGATGGGGAAACAATGGAAACAGTGACAGACTTTATTTTTGGGGGGGCTCCAAAATCACCACAGATGGTGACTACATCCTTGAAATTAAAAGATGCTTGTTCCTTGGAAGAAAAGCTATGACCAACCTAGATAGCATATTAAAAAGCAGAGATGTTACTTTACCAACAGAGGTCTGTCTAGTCGAAGCTATGTTTTTTTTTTTTTTTTTTCCAGTAGGCATGTAGGCATATGAGAGTTGGACCATAAAGAAAGCTGAGCACCAATAATTGATATTTTTGAACTGTGGTGTTGGAAAAGACTCTTGAGAGTCCCTTAGACTGCAAGGATATCAAACCAGTCAATCCTAAAGGAAATCAATCCTGAATATTCATTGGAAGGACTGATGCTAAAGCTGAAACTCCAACACTTTGGCTACCTGATGTGAAGAGCTGACTTATTGGAAAGGACTCTGGTGCTGGCAAAGACTGAGGGCAGGATAAGGGGATGACAGAGGATGAGATGCTTGGATAGCATCACCAACTCGATGGACATGAGTATGAACAAGCTTTGGGAATTGTTGATGAACAGGAGAACCTGGTGTGCTGCAGTCCGTGGGGTTGCAAAGTCGGACATGACTGAGCAATTGAAGAACAGCAACAAGTGTGAAAATGGGGGCCCTGGCATGTCACTGTCAGTCATAGACTGTAGCTGCTGCTGCTGCTGCTGCTACTGCTGCTAAGTCACTTCAGTAGTGTCTGACTCTGTGTGACCCTGTAGATGGCAGCCCACCAGGCTCCTCTGTCCCTGGGATTCTCCAGGCAAGAACACTGGAGTGGGTTGCCATTTCCTTCTCCAATGCATGAAAGTGAAAAGTGAACGTGAAGTCGCTCAGTTGTATCTGACCCTCAGTGACCCCATGGACTGCAGCCTTCCAGGCTCCTCCATCAATGGGATTTTCCAGGCAGGAGTACTGGAGTGGGGTGCCATTAAGTCACATCAAATGTGTCCGACTCTCTGTGACCCCGTAGATGGCAGCCCACCAGGCTTCTCTGTCCCTGGGATTCTCCAGGCAAGAATACTGGAGTGGGTTGCCGTTTCTTTCTACAATGCATGAAAGTGAAAAGTGAAAGTGAAGTCGCTCAGTCGTTTCCAACTCTTCGCGACCCCATGGACTGTAGCCTACCAGGCTTTTCTGTCCATGGGATTTTCCAGGCAAGAGTACTGAGTTGCCATTGCCTTCTCCACATAGACTGTAGAACATAGGCTAATTTGTTCCTAGGTGATGGGGAAATGCAACAATGCCCATATACTCCAGTCAAGCATCTTCCTTGTCCTCCATCATCATTTTTGTTATTCTGTTGCACCTTCTACCATTTAGAAGGTGAATACTCAGGTTTCCCTACAAATTATCTAGAAGTCTGTCTTTGCAGATAATGTTTAACTCCCATAACTAAATAAACAAATAGAAAATTTCACCAGAAGTGCACTATGAAAATCTTATATTAGCTGTGAGGTGGTGTTTTGCTCAAAGTTTACTCTTTGATGCACATGTAAGCCATTGTCCACCTGGTTTTCTTCCTCTTCACACTAGTGTTTGGAGCGTTACCTTTGAGAAATTGAACCCTTCCTGGCATGCCGCTTGAAAGTGAAAGTGACAGTCTTAGTTGCTCAGTCATGTCCAACTCTTTGCGACTCCATGGACTGTAACCTGCCAGGCTCCTCTGTCCATGGAATTCTCCAGGCAAGATTACTGGAGTGGGTTGCCATGCCCTTCTCCAGGGGGCATGTTGCTTACAAGAAAGTAAACATTTTCCAAAGGCATTAATTTGCCTACTTGATTAGCCTTAAGGAATTGTTTCTTTTTCCATCTTTTAGAAATTTTTATATAATATTTAAAGATTACACTCCATTTACAGTTATTATAAGATATTGGCTGTATTCCCTGTGTTGTACTATATGTCATTATAGGCTACCTTACTCCCAATAGTTTGTACCTCCCACTCCCCTATCACTATATGGCTCCCCCACTTCACTGGTAACCACTAGTTTGTTCTCTGTATCTGTGAATCTATTTCTCTTTTGTTTTATTCACCAGTTTCTTATATTTTTAGGCTCCAATTATAAACAATATCATAAAGTATTTATCTCTCTCTCTCTCTGACTTGTTTGATTTAGCATCAGTTCCATTCATTTCAGTCACTTAGTCGTGTCTGACTCTTTGTGACACCATGGACTTCCAGGGCTTCCAAGCACACCAGGCTTCCCTGTCCATTACCAACTCCTGGAGCTGGCTCAGACTCATGTCCATCGAGTCCGTGATGCCATCCAACTATCTCATCCTCTGTCATACCCTTCTCCTCCCACCTTCCATCTTTCCCAGCATCAGGATCTTTTCCAACGAGTCAGTTCTTGGCATCACGTGGCCAAAGTATTGGAGTTAGAGCTTCAGTATCAGTCCTTCTAATGAATATTTAGGATTGATTTCCTTTGAGATTGACTGGTTTGATCTCCTTGTAGTCCAAGGGACTCTCAAGAGTCTTCTCCAACACCACAGTTTAAAAGCGTCAGTTCTTCGGTGCTCAGCTTTCTTTATAGTCCAATTCTCACATCCATACATGACTACTGGAAAAACCATAGCCTTGACTAGATGGACCTTTGTTGGCAAAGTAATATCTCTGCTTTTTAATATGCTGTCTAAGTTGGTCATATCTTTTCTTCCAAGGAGCATGTGTCTTTTAGTTTCATGGCTGCAGTTACCATCTGCAGTGATTTTGCCCACCTGCCCCGCCCCCCCCAAAAGGTATGTGGATGGATACTTAGGTTGCTTGCATATCCTGACAATTGTAAATAATGCTTATATGAACATTGTGGTACATGTATCTTTTTTGAAGTAGTGTTTTTGTTTTTTTGGATATATCACAGGAAGTTGAATTGTTGGGTCATGTGGTAGTTCTGTTTTTAGTTCTTTGACAAGCCTTCATACAGTTCTTCATAGTGGCTGTCCAATTTACATTTTAACCAATAGTGTATGAGTGTTACCTCTCCTCCACATCCTTACCAGCATTTGTTATTTATGGTCTTTTTGATGAAAGGCATTCTGACAGGTCTGAGGTGATATCTCATTGTGGTTTTGATTCACATTTCCTCATTGGAAAAATGTCTATTTAGTTCTTTCTGCCTATTTTTAATAGGGTTGTTTTTTTTTATGAAGTTCTGTTATATAAATTGCTTATATATGTTGGATATTAATCCCATATAGGTCATATCATTTACAAATATTTCCTATGATTTAGTATCTTTTCTTTTCATTTTGTTGATGATTTCTTTCTCCAAGTGAAAAAGTTTTTAAGTTTAGTTCTGTTCTAGTTGTTTATTTTTTTTCATTTCCTTTACTTTGAGAGAACCCCAAAATACACTGCTTTTGTTTATGTCAAAGAGTGTTCTGCCTATATTTCCCTCTAGGAATTTTATAGTATCTGGTCTTACATTCAGGGCTTTAATACATTTTGAGTATATTTTTGTATATGGTATTAGAGAATGCTTTAATTTCATCCTTTTAAATGTAGCTCCAGTTTTCCCAGACCTTTATTGGTAAAGTAATGTGTCTGCTTTTTAATATGCTGTCTAGGTTTGTCATAGCTTTTCTTCCAAGGAGCAAGTTACATTTAAAAATAACCAAACTGATCACTTGAATCACAGCCTTGTCTAACTCAGTGAAACTATGAGCCATGCCATGTAGGGCCACCCAAAATGAATGGGTCATGGTCGAGAGTTCTGACAAAATGTGGTCCACTGGAGAAGGGAATGGAAAAACACTCCAGCATTCTTGCCTTGAGGACTCCATGAAGATATGAAAAGGCAAAAAGACAGGACACTGGAAGATGAACTGTCCGGGTCAGTAGGTGCCCAATATGCTACTGGAGAAGAGTGGAGAAATAGCTCCTGAAGGAATGGAGAGGCTGAGCCAAAATGAAAATGACACCTAGTTGTGGATGTGACTGGTGATGGAAGTAAATTCTGATGCTGTAAAGAATAATATTGCATAGGAACATGGAATGTTCTGTCTATGAATCATGGTAAATTGGAAGTAGTCAAATAGGTTATGGCAAGAATAAACATCAACATTTTAGGAATCAGTGAAATAAAATGAGCTGGAATGTGTGAATTTAATTCAGATGAACATTATATCTACTATTGTGGGCAGGAATCCCTTAGAAGAAATGGAGTAGCCATCATAGTCAATGAAAGAGTCTGAAATGCAGTACTTGGATGCAGCCTCAAAAATGACAGAATGATTTCTGTTCATTTCCAAGGCAAACCATTTAATATCACAGTAATCTAAGTCCACACCCCAAACAGTAATGCTGAAGAAGCTAAAGTTGAATGGTTCTGTGAAGACCTACAAAAACTTCTAGAACTAACACACAAAAAAGATGTCCTCTTCATTATAGAGGATTGGAATGCAAAAGTAGGAAGTCAAGAGATACTTGTAATAACAGGCAAATTTGGCCTTGGAGTACAAAATGAAGCAGGGCAAAGGCTAACAGCATTTTGCCAAGAGAATGCAGTGGTCATAGCAAACACCCTCTTCCAACAACATAATAGACAACTCTACACAAGGACATCACCAGATGGTCAATACCAAAATGAGACTGATTATATTCTTTGCAACTGAAGACGGGTAAGCTCTATACAGTCAGCAAAAATAAGACTGGGAGCTGACTGTGGCTGAGTTCATGAACTCCTTATTGCCAAATTCAGACTTAAATTGAAGAAAGTAGGGAAAACCACTGTGCTATTCAGGTATGATTTAAATCAAATCCCATATGATTATGCAGTAGATGTGGCAAATAGATTCAAGGCATTAGATCTGACAGATACAGTGCCTGAAGAACTATGGATGGAGGTTCATAACGTACAGGAAGTGGTGATCAAAATCATCCTCAAGAAGAAGAAATGCAAAAAGGCAAAATGGTTGTCTGAGGAGACCTTACAAATAGCTGAGAAAAGAAGAGAAGTGAAAGGCAAAGGAGAAAAGGAAAGATGTACCCATTTGAATGCAGAGTTCCAAAGAATAGCAAGGAGAGATAAGAAAGCTTTCCTAAGTGATCAGCTCAGTTTAGTTCAGTTGCTCAGTCGTGTCCAACTCTTTGTGACCCCATGAATCGCAGCACGCCAGGCCTCCCTGTCCATCAGAAACTCCCGGAGTTCACTCAGACTCACGTCCACTGATTCAGTGATGCCATCCAGCCATCTCATCCTCTGTTGTCCCCTTCTCCTGCCCCAAATCCCTCCCAGCATCAGAGTCTTTTCCAATGAGTCAACTCTTTGCATGAGGTGGCCAAAGTTCTGGAGTTTCAGCTTTAGCATCATTCCTTCCAAAGAAATCCCAAGGCTAATCTCCTTCAGAATGGACTGGTTGGATCTCCTTGCAGTCCAAGGGACTCTCAAGAGTCTTGTCCAATACCACAGTTCAAAAGCATCAATTCTTCAGCGCTCAGCTTTCTCACAGTCCAATTCTCACATCCATACATGACCACTGGAAAAACCATAGCCTTGTCTAGACAGACCTTTGTTGGCAAAGTAATGTCTCTGCTTTTGAATATGCTATCTAGATTGGTCATAACTTTCCTTCCAAAGAGTAAGCGTCTTAATTTCATGGCTGCAATCACCATCTGCAGTGATTATAGAACCCCCAAAAATAAAGTCTGACAGTTTCCACTGTCTCCCTATCTATTTTCCATAAGTGATGGGACCAGATGCCATGTTCTTTGTTTTCTGAATGTTGAACTTTAAGCCAATTTTTTCACTCTCCACTTTCACTTTCATCAAGAGGCTTTTGAGTTCCTTTTCACTTTCTGCCATAAGGTTGGTGTCATCTGCTTAACTGAGGTTCTTGATATTTCTCCTGGCAATCTTGATTCCAGCTTATGCTTCTTCCAGTCCATCATTTCTCATGATGTACTCTGCAGATAAGTTAAATAAGCAGGGTGACAATATACAGCCTTGACATACTCCTTTTCCTATTTGGAACCAGTCTATTGTTCCATGTCCAGTTCTAACTGTTGCTTCATGACCTGCATATAGGTTTCTCAAGAGGCAGGTCAGGTGGTCTGGTATTCCCATCTCTCTCAGAATTTTCCTAAGTGATCAGTGCAAAGAAATAGAAGAAAACAATAGAATGGAAAGATAGAGATCTCTTCAAGAAAATTAGAGACACCAAAGTTGGGCATAATAAAGAATAGGAATGGTATGGACCTAACAGAAGCAGAAGATATTAAGAAGAGGTGGCAAGAATACACAGAAGAACTATACAAAAAAGATCTTAATGACCCAGATAATCATGATGGTGTGCTCACTCACCTAGAGCCAGACATCCTGGAGTGTGAAATCAAGTGAGCCTTACTTAGGAAGCATTACTACAAACAAAGCTAGCAGGAGGTGATGGAATTCCAGTTGAGCTACTTCAAATCCTGAAAGATGATGCTGTGAAAGTGCTGTGCTCAATATGCCAGCAAGTTTGAAAAATTCAGCAGTGACCACAGGACTGGGAAAGTCAGTTTTCTTTCCAATCCAAAAGAAAGGCAATGACAAAGGATGTTACAACTACTGCACAATTGCGCTCATTTCACATGTAACCAAAGTATTATTCAAAATTCTCCAAGCTAGGCTTCAGCATATATGAACCAAGAATTTCCAGATGTACAAGCCAGATTTAGAAAAGGCAGAGGAACCAGAGATCAAATCGCCAACATCCGTTGGATCATAGAAAAAGCAAGAGAAACCAGAAAAAACATTTACTTCTGCTTCATTGACTACACTCAAGCCTTTTACTTTGTTGGTCACAACAAACTCTGGAAAATTCTTCAAGAGATGGGAATACCAGACCACCTTACCTGCCTCCTGAGAAACCTGTATGCAGGTCAAGAAGCAACATTTAGAACCAGACATGGAACAGTGGACTGGTTTCAAATTGGGAAAGGAGTGCATCAAGGCTGTACATTGCTACCCTGCTTATTTAACTCATATGCAGAGTACATCATGTGAAATGTTGGGCTGAATGAAGCACAAGCTGTAACCAAGATTGCAGGGAGAAATATCAATAACCTCAGATATGCAGATGACACCACCCTTATGGCAGAAAGCAAAAAGAAACTAAAGAATCTCGATGAAAGTGAAAGAAGAAAGTGTAAAAGTTACCTAAAACTTTCAAAAAACGAAGATCATTGCCTTCAGTCCCATCATTTCATGGCAAATAAATGAGGAAACAATGGAAACAGTGACAGACTTTATTTTCTTGGGCTCCAAAATCACTGCAGATGGTGACTGCAGCCATGAAATTAAAAGATGCTTGCTTCTTGAAAGAAAAGCTATGATCAATCTAGACAGCATATTAAAAAGCAGAGGCAGTACTTTACCAACAAAGGTCCATTTAGTCAACTATCATTTTTCCAGCAGTCATGTATGGATGTGAAAGTTGAACCATAAAGAAAGCTGAGTGCCAAAGTATTGATGCTTTTAAACTGTTGTGTTGGAGAAGACTCTTGAGAGTCCTTTGGACAGCAAGGAGATCAAACCAGTCAATCCTAAAGGAAATCAGTCCTGAATATTCACTGGGAGGACTGATGCTGAAGTTTAAGCTCCAACACTTTGGCCACCTGATGTGAAGAACTGATTTATTGGAAAAGACCCTCATGCTGGGGAAGATTAAAGACAGGAAGAGGAGACAACAGAGGATGAGATGGTTGGATGGCATCACTGACTTGATGGACACGAGTTTAAGCAAGCTCTAGGAGTTGCTGATGGGCTGGGAAGCCTGGTGTGCTGCAGTCCATGGGGTCACAAAGTGTTGGACACAACTGAGTGACTGAACTGTCCAATTTTCCCAGCACCACTTATTGAAGAGACTGTGCTTTCTCCATTGTGTATTCTTGCTTCCTTTGTCTTAAATTAGTTGACCCTAAGTGTGTGGGTTTATTTCTGGGCTCTCTATGCTGCTCCATTGATCTATGTGTCTGTTTGGGTGCCAATATCATACTCTTTTCCCTTGGGCTTCCCTTGTGGCTCAGCTGGTAAAGAATCTGCCTGTAATATGGGAGACTTGGGTTTGATCCCTGGGTTGGGACAATCCCCTGGAGAAGGGAAAGGCCACCCACTCTAGTATTCTGGCCTAGAGAATTCCATGGACTGTATAGTCAATGGGGTCACAAAGAGTTGGACATGGCTGAGTGACTTTCACTTCACTTTCATACTATCATTTTGATTACTATAGCTTTGTACTATGGTTGAAGTCAAGGAATGTGATTCCTCCAGCTTTGTTCTTCTTTTTCAATTTTGTTTTGACTATTTGTGTCATTTGTTTTTCCATACAAATTTTATATTTTTTTGTTCCAGTTCTGTGAAAAATTCCATTGGTAATTTGATAGGCATTGCATTGAATCTGTAGATTGCCTTGGTATGGTCATTTTGACAATACTGATTTTTCCAACCCAAGAACATGATATATCTTTCCATCTGTTTTGTTATCTTCAATTTCTTTCATTAGTGTCTTATAGTTTTGGGGGTACCGGTCTTTTACCTCCTTAGGTAGGTTTATTTCTAGGCATTTTAGCCTTTTTGATGCAGTGGTAAATGGGATTGTTTCCTTAATTTCCCTTTCTTATACTTTGTTAATAATGTATAGAAATGCAGCAGATTTTTGTACATTAAGTTCATATCCTGAAACTTTACTGAATTCACTGATGAACTCTAATAGTTTTCTGGTAGTGTCTTTATGATTTCCTATGTATAGTATCATGTCATCTACAAATAGTGATAGTTTGACTTCTTCCTTTCCAATTTAGATTTTTTGTATTTAAAAGATTGTCTTTTTACAAAGTCAGGAATTGCTGAGGTAAAATCATAGAGGTAATGTGGATTTCCAGAAACATCATTCAGTCGTGTCTAACTCTTTGCGACGCCATGGACTATACAGTCCATGGAATTCCCCAGGCCAGAATACTGGAGTGGGTAGCTGTTCCCTCCTCCTGGGGATCTTCCCAACCCAGGGATTGAACCCAGGTCTCCCCACATTGCAGGCGGATTCTTTACCAGCTGAGCCACCAGGGAAGCCCAAGAATACTGTAGTGGGTAGCCTATCCCTTCTCCAGGAAATCTTCCTGACCCAGGGATTGAATTTGGTCTCCTGAATTGCAGGTGAATTTTTTACCAGCTGAGCTACCAGGGAAGCCCCTCCAGAAACATAGGAGAGAGAGTTCCTCATGCACTTTCATGCATCTAGAATCCTGCTGAGGTGAAGAAATAAGACATTTCTTTTTTGTAGGTTACAGGTGGGCTGATTCTTTAGGGCAAAAGCTGCTGCTGCAGAGCAGCTTTAGAAGGCCCATCTGAATATTGCTGGTTTATGCTGAGGCCCTACTTGCTCTTCCTAGTCCTGGAAAGAAATCAGATTGAGTGATAGAAATGGAATGGCTGCTAAACTTATAGTCATAGTTTGTATTGTTGAATGATCTTGTGGGATGTATGATATATAGAAAATGACTTGTCTTTTAATTACCTTTTAATAACTGTGGTAAAATAACTTTTGGCTTTTGATCATTGATTTTATAAAAAATTGCAACAAAATATACAGAACAAAATTTACAGTTTTAACTCTTTTTAAGTGCAGCATTTATTTCCAGTTTTTTTAAGGAATCTCCACACTGTTCTCCATAGTGACTGTACTAGTTTGCATTCCCACCAACAGTGTAAGAGGGTTCCCTTTTCTCCACACCCTCTCCAGCATTTACTGCTTGTAGACTTTTGGATCGCAGCCATTCTGACTGGTGTGAAATGGTACCTTATAGTGGTTTTGATTTGCATTTCTCTGATAATGAGTCATGTTGAGCATCTTTTCATGTGTTTGTTAGCCATCTGTATGTCTTCTTTGGAGAAATATCTATTTAGTTCTTTGGCCCATTTTTTGATTGGGTCATTTATTTTTCTGGAGTATGGGGCCATGGTGGTTAAAAGATTTACAGTTAACCCAAAAGGACAAGATTCACTTCTTTTCTTTGTAGATTTCCAATCCTCTGATATTCCAAGTCACCTTTTATTAGCCCCTCAATATGACTCAATAAGACAAAAGTTTTTCTTATGAGAATTCAGGCTTCTAGAGTTTTTCTTTTTTCTATGTTTATAGAGCAAGTACTTTGTATGTCTTTTGGCATTTGGGAATTTTCTCTTCATTTCCTTATTTTTTTCTTTGGGAGTATTAATGTGTCTCTAATTGCCATATAAGAGCTCTTTATGTGTGTAGGATATTATACTTGTTTGACACAGCATTCAAGTATTTTTTCCAAGTTTCTCATTTGCTGTTTATTTTGGTTCACACACTTTTTGAAATACAATAATTTGATATCTTTTTTTTTTTTTTTGCAGACAAAGATATAAATCTTTTTCTTTTGCCTAATTTCTTATTCGACATTCTCCTGAAGAGCTTCAGGATGTCCATGAATCTTTCAGAAATGTATCTTAAATTAGATGTACATATAAGAGTATAAAATATACAAATAAAGTAGGTTCAATTTCCCTTTTATGGATTCTTATATACTTTGGTGTGTAGTTTTCTTTTCCAGTATAGTATAAGTTGGGTAGTAAGATAATCCTTCTCTACGTAAACATTTCCAAGCTGTTTTAAAGAGCACTGGCAATTACAAAGAAGTTACAGATTTGAATTGCAGAATTAGAGTGCAAGCAACTAATTAATAAAAAAGATTTAGAAGATAAAAAAAAATAAGTGCAGCATTTAGTGACATCAGGTACATTCACATTGTTGGGGAGTTATCACCATTATGCATCTCCAGAACATTTTTATCTTCCCCAAATCTACAACCATTAAAAAATAAGTTTCTACTCCCCTCCCTTCACCACCATCACCATTCTACTTCTCTTTCTGAATGTCACTACTCCAGATGCCTCATATATATAAGTGAAAACATATAATGTCCGGATTATGTCACCTAGATTAGTGTTTTCAAGGTTTATCCATGTTGTATCAGGTGTAAGAATTTAATTCCTTTTTAAGACTGAATGATATTTAATGATAGGTATGTACAAATAGCTGTGAAAAGAAGAGAAGTGAAAAGTAAAGGAGAGATATAAGCATCTGAGTGCAGAGTTCCAAAGAATAGCAAGGAGAGATAAGGAAGCCTTCCTTAGTGATCAATGCAAAGAAATAGAGGAAAACAACAGAATGGGAAAGACTAGAGATCACTTCAAGAAAATTAGAGATATCACGGGAACATTTCATGCAAAGATGGGCTCGATAAAGGACAGAAATGGTATGGACATAACAGAAGCACAAGATATTAAGAAGAGGTGCCAAGAATACACAGAAGAACTGCACAAAAAAGGTCTTCATGACCAAGATAATCACGATGCTGTGATCACTCACCTAGAGCCAGACATCCTGGAATGTGAAGTCAAGTGGGCCTTAGAAAGCATCACTACGAACAAAGCTAGTGGAGGTGATGGGATTTCAGTTGAGCTATTTCAAATCCTGAAAGATGATGCTGTGAAAGTGCTGCACTCAATATGCCAGCAAGTTTGGAAAATTCAGCAGTGACCACAGTACTGGGAAAGGTCAGTTTTCATTCCAGTTCCAAAGAAAGGCAATGCCAAAGAATGCTCAAACTACCGCACAATTGTACTCATCTCACACGCTAGTAAAGTAATGCTCAAAATTCTCCAAGCCAGGCTTCAGCAATACATGAACCGTGAACTTCCACATGTTCAAGCTGGTTTTAGAAAAGGCAGAGGAACCAGAGACCAAATTGCCAACATTCACTGGATCATGGAAAAACCAAGAGAGTTCCAGAAAAACATCTATTTCTGCTTTATTGGTTATGCCAAAGCCTTTGACTGTGTGGATCACAATAAACTGTGGAAAATTCTGAAAGAGATGGGAATACCAGACCACCTGATCTGCCTCTTGAGAAATTTGTATGCAGGTCAGGAAGCAACAGTTAGAACTGGACATGGAACAACAGACTGGCTCCAAATAGGAAAAGGAGTATGTCAAGGCTGTATATTGTCACCTGCTTATTTAACATATGCAGAGTACATCATGAGAAACGCTGGACTGGAAGAAACACAAGCTGGAATCAAAATTGCCAGGAGAAATATCAATAACCTTAGATATGCAGATGACACCACCGTTATGGCAGAAAGTGAAGAGGAACTTAAAAGCCTCTTGGTGAAAGTGAAAGAGGAGAGTGAAAAAGTTGGCTTAAAGCTCAACATTCAGAAAACCAAGATCATGGCATCTGGTCCCATCACTTCATGGGAAATAGATGGGGAAACAGTGGAAACAGTGTCAGACTTTATTTTTCTGGGCTCCAAAATCACTGCAGATGGTGATTGCAGCCATGAAATTAAAAGACGCTTACTCCTAGGAAGGAAAGTTATGACCAACCTAGATAGCATATTCAAAAGCAGAGACATTACTTTGCCAACAAAGGTCTGTCTAGTCAAGGCTATGGTTTTTCCCGTAGTCATGTATGGATGTGAGAGTTGGACTGTGAAGAAAACTGAGCACTGAAGAATTGATGCTTTTGAACTGTGGTATTGGAGAAGACTTTTGAGAGTCCTTTGGACTGCAAGGAGATCCAACCAGTCCATTCTAAAGGAGATCAGTCCTGGGTAATCTTTGGAAGGAATGATGCTAAAGCTGAAACTCCAGTACTTTGGCCACCTCATGGAAAGAGTTGACTCATTGGAAAAGACTGTGATGCTGAGAGGGATTGGGGGCAGGAGGAGAAGGGGACGACAGAGGATGAGATGGCTGGATGGCATCACCGACTCGCTGGACGTGAATTTTAGTGAACTCCGGGAGGTGGTGATTAACAGGGAGGCCTGGTGTGCTGCAATTCATGAGGTCACAAAGAGTCGGGCACGACTGAGCAACTGAACTGAACTGAACTGAACTGATGTACAATATTTTGTGTATTCATCTGTTAATAAACATATGGGTTGTTTTCATCTTATATCTATTGTGAATAGTGCTGCAATGAACATAGGTAAACAAATATCTGTTCAAGGTTGTGCTTTCAGTTCTTTTGTGTACATTCCCAGTAGTGGAAATGTTGTGCTATATACTAATCTTATTTTTAATTTTTTGAGAAACTACCATACCGTCTTCCATCATGGCTACATAATTTTATATTTTCTACTTGATCACTGATTTTTCTCTTTAACTTGAGAACTAAATGAAAACTTTTCATGAATTCTGACATTTTGTTTGGATCCGTGGCTCCAGTTGGTGGTCCACTGAAACATCTCACAGTGGTCACTTCAGATTTCTGATCTCTAGGGCATATTTTGGAACTTTTTTTTTTTGCCAAATAAAGGAATCATGTAAAACAGGCTATTTTTTGTAAAGTCAGGCATTAAAGGACATAAATTCCTCACCAGAATATTATTTTGAACATTATTCTCTGCTCATTTTATTGTATATTATTTTAAAACATTTTTAAAAGAATTTAATAAGTATTTATTTTTGTCTGTGCTGGGTCTTTGTTGCTTCGTATGGGCTTTCTCTTGTTGTTTCTCTTCTTGAGGGCTGCTCTCTAATTGCAATGTGCAGATGGTTTCTCTTATTGTGGAGATGGCTTCTCTTATTGCAGAACACAGGCTGTAGGGTACTCAGGCCCAGTAATTGTGGTGCACAGGCTTAGTTGCCCTGAAGCATGTGGGATCTTTCCAGATAAGGAATCAAAGCTGTGTCCCCTGCACTGGCAGCAGATGCTTTACCATGGAACCACCAGGGAAGTCCTCCGCTTATATTGGGATGAGGAAACTAAGGTCAAAGTTCTTAAATGATTTCTCATATGGTATTAATGATTGATTCCAAATTCCCTAATTTATAGTTCAAGTCCTCTAATTTCTTGCTTTAAGGCAGTTTCTCCACTCTCATCTAGTTAGGCTCAAATTTACTTTATTTTGCTCTTAAGTCTAAACCTCGGAGAAGGCAATGGCACCCCACTCCAGTACTTTTGCCTAGAAAATCCCATGGATGGAGCAGCCTGGTAGGCTGCAGCCCATGGGGTCGCTAGAGTAGGACACGACCGAGCGACTTCACTTTCACTTTTCACTTTCATGCATTGGAGAAGGAAATGGCAACCCACTCCAGTGTTCTTGCCTGGAGAATCCCAGGGACGGGAAGCCTGGTGGGCTGCTGTCTATGGGTCACACAGAGTCGGACACGATTGAAGCGACTTAGCAGTAGCAGCAAGTCTAAAACTATATCCTTTACACTTTGGGCAGAAACAGGGTGAGGGATTTTGTTTCTACCTCCTACTCCTCCCTTTGCTGTCCTTGTGGGTGGGGCTTCTGCCACATTAAGGAGATAAAGGGTGAACATGAGTCCCTAGAGCCCTGCTGTCATGGGTTATCCTGCTCATCCTGATACCATGCATGACCCCAAGAAAGTGTGATCCACTTTGCTATGTTTTAAGTATGAATTTGTATCAACACAGGAATCCAATTCTCTGTTTCCCTCTTATTTCAGACACTTCGCCTGAGTAACTTGGCCATAGGGAAGACCACCACAGGCCAGATAGTCAACCTGGTGTCCAACGATGTGAATAGGTTTGACTGGGTAAGTGCCCAGGGATCCTCTTTCATTTCTCACTGGGTTCAGCCTTTTTGGGAGCCAAGTGCCAGGGTTTGGTGTCAGCCAGGGTTCTGTTGAGAACCTAAGATAAGGGTTGTCATTATCCAGGTTTCATCTCTTCTATGTGCAACTTACATGTAAAAATATGTATTGTCCTGTGGATTAGAATTTTGTTTTTCTAATACTAGATAGGCAGCAGTGTTCTATCCCAGCTCGGTTAGCTTTAGTTTCCCTAAAGGTCCTCCTGGTGTAGTCCTTCTTGGCACATGCTGTCAGTGTTGCTGAACTGTCTTCCTCCTCCTCTGGATGATGAAGGCTTGGTGGGCAGGGATTGTTATTTCCCCTGTGCCCTGTTCAGTGCTGCTGCACAGGGAGCCTGTGAGGAATATGCCAAGTAGGTGGTCTCCAGACAGACTCAACTTCCTCTCAGCTGTCCATCCCCCACTCTTTCTTTTTTTTTTTTTTACATGTACCTTATGACTATTCAGTATTTGTTTCTACTGTTTCCCCATCAATTTGCCATGAAGTGATGGGACCAGATGCCAAGATCTTAGTTTTCTGAATGTTGAGTTTTAAGCCAAATTTTTCACTTTCATCAAGAGGCTCTTTAGTTCTTGTTTGCTTTCTCCTTAATTGTGGTATCATCTGCATATCTGAGGTTATTGATATTTCTCCTGGAAATCTTGATTCAAGCTTGTGCTTCATCCAATCCAGCATTTGTCATGAGGTACTCTATATATTTTTGGGCTCCAAAATCACTGCAGATGGTGACTGCAACCATGAAATTAAAAGGTGCTTGTTCTTTGAAATAAAAGTTATGACCAAACTAGACAGCATATTAAAAGGCAGAGACATTATTTTGCCAACAAAGGTCCATCTAGTCAAGGCTATGGTTTTTCCAGTAGTCATTTATAGATGTGAGAGTTGGACTATAAAGAAAGCTGAGTGCCAAAGAATTGATGCTTTTGAATTGTGGTGATTGAGAAGACTCTTGAGAGTCCCATGGACCACAAGGAGATCCAACCAGTCCATCCTAAAGGAAATCAGTCCTGAATATTCACTGGAAGGACTGATGCTGAAATTCTAATACTTTGGCCACCTGATGGGAAGAACAAACTCATTTGAAAAGACCATGATGCTGGGAAAGATTGAAGGCAGGAGGAGAAGGGGACAACAGAGGATGAGATGGTTGGATGGCATCACCGACTCAATGGAGATGAGTGTGAGAAAACTCCAGGAGTTGATGATGGACAGGGAGGCCTGGCCTTCTGCAGTGCATGGGGTTGCAAAGAGCTGGACATGACTGAGTGACTGAACTGAACTGAATGTAGTACTAGGATGCAATCTCAAAAACGACAGAATGATCTCCATTCATTTCCAAGGCAAACCATTCAATATCACAGT